>NC_057796.1:418172832-418173823 GCF_018294505.1 Triticum aestivum
CTCCTGCCATCGCCGCCCCCCTCGAAGTGAGCCCCCCCTTTCCCATGGTCCCGATCGAGCGCCGCTCTTGCGCCCGAGTGCCCCTTGCTCTCTGCCCCTGCTCCATGGTCGCCGCCGGCCCCGACGCATTGAAGAGCAGAAGGAGAGGAGAAGGAGTGGAGCAGCAGCAAGACGCCATCCAATTTTCTGAAATTTCTGAATTATTTTACAGATATGAACAGTGCATATAGAGGGTGTTTGATCAAATACTAGATGGCTTTGGGCATTTTTAGAATTTATGATATTTTTTGTGGTGAGGTACTGATGCAAGACAAAGGTGATGGCAAAATTTCAGAATTTTTGGATTGGTTTAGAATAGGTTTTCAGCAAGGAATTTGAATCTGGTTCAAATTTCATTTGAATGAAATTTGAAAATTTTGAACTATGGATCAGAAGGTTTTTGGTGAAATGGAGTGTGGGTACTGTCATGAAGTTGGAGTAATTTTTGTGGTTGTAAAAGAGTTAGGAAAATTTAGAATGTGCTAAATATGTCAAAAAATGTTTTTTTGTTCATATACAGAAAGTTTTTATATATGACTATGGATATATGAGCAATGATGATCCATGGATGTATGCATTGATATATATGAGAAATGATGCTCATAGAATATTTACCAAGTATATATGTATTTTTGTTCATAGCATTTTTTTCCATTTATATATGTATGTGGCTATAGAGGGATATATATATGAGAAATGATGATCCATGGGAAATTTTTATATATGCAAAAGTTACATTTTTAGAAAAGTTTTATATATCTAGCTAGGAAAGGAAGAAGAAGAAAAAGAAGGAGAGGAAAAACGAAAATAAGAAGAGGAAGAAAGGAGAAGAAGAGGAGAGGAAGAAGAGGAGAAATAAAAAAGAAGAGGAAAAAAAAGAAAAAAAAGAGGAGAAGAAGAAAAAATATATTTTTTCTTCTTCTCCTCTTTTTTTCTTCTTTTTTTCTTCTAT
>NC_057796.1:418174074-418187945 GCF_018294505.1 Triticum aestivum
CTATCTTCTCCTCTATTCCTTTCTTCTTCTCCTCTTTTTATTTCTTCTTTTTTTCTTCAATCTTCTCCTCTATTAATATCTTCTTCTCCTCTTTTTATTTCTTCTTCGTCTTCTTATTTTTTATCGGATATATCGTTGTCGATATACCCCGTGTCCTGATAACTTCAACACGAGGGGGGGGGGGGGTTCGACCTACCCCCTCCCCGATAACATTATTTTCCCATGTATGTATGTCGTCGTTGTCGATATAACCCCCTCCCGGATAACTTCGACCGTGATAACTTATACCACGGGAGCACCCCCCGGCCCTCTCGCTCGACCAAAACTCTCGAGGACACCCAAACCCTAGAAAAAAAATTGATGTCGGTCTCATACCCCCTCTCGCCGCGCCCCTACCCTTGAAGCGTTGCCGAGGCCACCCCAAACCCGGAATAAGCTAGGTCTACGTTTGCACTAATATATCCACCTGCTGTCATGTATGTGTAATAATTGCCATGTTGTAATATTTGCAGAAACAATGGAGCACGGATGAGAAGAGGAAGCAGAAGAGGTGTTGGGGGACATAATCTTAGCAGGAGGTGATATCTTGTCGTATCTTAACGACAATGATGGTCTGAAAGAATAGGGTGAAGAAGCAGGCTACGGTGATCGAAGAGTGGAGGAGGAAAGACATGATTATGATGGCTCCGGTGACCCAATGCTGGTGCAAGAAGGAGCCCGTGGTGACGGCTCCGGTGACCGAACAGAGTCCGGCCAGGTAAATATATTAGTTAAGCCTGTGTTGACTAGCTAATTGATGCATTCATTGTTTTGGTATGTACACATATTAATTAACACTCGTCTTTCTTCTTTTTTCTAGCCCTCCGGATCGAGCACAACTGCGTTAAAGAGACGAGGCCCGAAGAGAAAGTTGCGCTCGGATGAAAGGTTTGAGATCACAGCAATCGCACGCGACGGCCAACCGATTGAACCCATCCGGACAAAGGATGCATTTGCTGCTCAGTGCGGGGTTCTAGTTAGGGACAAGATCCCGATCAGCATTTACCAATGGTATAAGCCTAAGAAGGAAGACCCTGAGGTGTCTTATGTCAATGATATGCAGAAAGATGATATTTGGACTGAGCTGAAGGCAAATTTCACCCTACCGCCAGAGGAGGATCCGGAGAAGCCAGTTAAAGAGCAATTAATCAAGTCTCATGCTCTTAAGAAGATGGCAGACCTATTCAGGAGGTGGAAGAATGAGCTGAAAACGTTTGTCGACAAAGAGACACCAGAATTCATCGGCCGGTATGAGAAGATCAGAGATCACTGGCCCGCATTTGTGGCCCACAAGACATCGGAAAAGAGTAAGAAGATGTCAGCGACAAACAAGAAGAATGCTGCGAAGAAGAAGCTTCACCATCGCACGGGGTAAGGTGGCTACCTCAAAGCCCGGCCTAAGTGGGCCAAGGCTGAGAATGATCTACTTGAAAAAGGGATCGAACCACAGACAATGAACTGGACAGACCGTTGCCGGACTTGGTTCTTCGGGGCTGGTGGAACCTTGGACCCTGTATCAGGGAGGTGCGTTTGGACGAACGAGCTTTTGAGAATACCAGTCAAGAAGATTCAGCAATATATCAATGCAGCGTAGGAAGGGACGTTCGTTCCAGACAGAGAGAACGACGAGCTCACAATGGCCCTCGGGAATCCTGAGCACCCTGGACGGACACGAGGCACGCCAGGCTCTGTTCCGTGGAAGGCTGGTTTTCCGGACGCAGGCGGTTACAAAATCCAGGAGAGGAGGAAAAAAATGGAGCAGACCTAAATTCAGAAGCTGCATGAAAGGGTTCAAGCGCTAGAGGAACGAGACAGCAATCGACATGCCGAAACTACCCCCGAAGCTACCCGCCATCTCAGCGGAGAAGCAGCGTGGCTTCCACCGAGCTGCTTCAGCCGGAGCATGTCTTGACGGCTCCTACTAGCTACCCCGTGGATGCTATCATGGAGTCTCAACATTGCCACCTTATGACGCAATGACAGAACTTCAAAGTCAAGGCGGCTGTTGGCTCTGTTTTACCTCCTGAACCCGGCGCAACCTACCACTGCCGGCCGATTCCAGAAGGATATGCTAGGGTGATGGTGGATGAAATAACGGAGGGATTTGAGGACCTCCGGCTTGACCACCCTACCGGTGAAGGGGAGACTCGGCTGGGTTCTGCTCTGAAGACTCCATGCCTATGGCGGAAGGAGCTCATCAACCTTCCGAACTGGACGCCTCCGGCGAGTAAGGGCACTCCACCTCCTCCTTCGCCTCCTCCTCCGGCGAGTGATCAGGGCACTCAGCCTCCTTCTCCGGCGCGTGGCGGCACTCCGCCTCCTCCTCTGCCTCCTCCTCCAGCGAGTGATCAGGGCACTCAGCCTCCTTCTGCGCCTGCGCCGGCGCACCAGAGCAGCCAGCCTCCTCCTCCGCCTCGTCAGCAAGGGCGGAAGAGACCCGCCGCCGCTCCAGCTGCTCCGGCGCGTCGTAGTCCTTCTCCTCCGCCTCGTAAGCAAGGAAAGGAGACAGCCGCAGCCGCTCCGTATGCTCTGCCGGTGTCTAGCAGTACAGCCAGAGGCGGTAGGCAATACAGATTCGGTCCTTCTCTGAAGACTCCAGAGAAGTTACCATACGAGAGGACCGAGGAGGAAACCAGGAAGATCGTGCGAGCCAAAGTGAAAAACTTCTTTGAAGGGGTGAAAGCAAATAAACATCCACCTCTGGAGGAGAAGGTAGATCCGGTGAAAGCGAAGCGCACTCTGGCTGCCCTGACAAAACCACCAAAGTCTCCGCCGAAAGGCAACTATGAGCGCATTATTGCAAAGACATTTGCCAAAGCGGAGCGGTCGGGAAGTACTGTCAGTGATCAAAGGTTAAAAGAGCGACGAGCTGGGAAAAAAATTGCCCAGCTCGGCGAACAAGCGAACCAATCGTGCCCCCCGCTCAAGGTGTCTAGCGACATCGTCGCTAATGATCCGAGGATGGTGCCCGGTTATAGCAATCTTGGAGATTACCTGCCCGACGATGTACATTATGATATCTTGGAGGTGGACGAACACAAATACCATTACGGGAAGCCTCTCGTCAAAGATGAAAGATCTCTAACAACGATGATGCGAAGATTACATGATTGATACATGAAAACCTGCAGAGAGTCTGGGGGGAGGGATACTTTGACGCTGAGAGTTAAACCGGAGCATGACCTCGTTGGAATTGAACTGTTGAATGTTCCATTTGAGGAGTTCTTCCAGTTTTTCAATCAAAAGGCCCTCGATAAATCAACGGTCACTTGCTACTGTCTGTAAGTAGTACTACTTCTGTCATTAAGTCTCTCTATATAGGTCAGCTCTTTCATTGCATGTATTTATAATTATCCTCACTATATTATGCAGATTGAAGATCGCCAAATTGAAGAAAAGACAAATCGGTGATATTGGGTTCATTAACACAAATCTCATAGATGCAACTGAGGTTAAATATCATGCCGAAAATACCGAGGCCAACTTGCTAGGATCGTTGGTAATAAATGAAAACAAAGATATAATACTCTTTCCTTACAACTTCAAGTGAGTGTTACTGTTTTGTGCATATTCGGTTTCCCTTATTAGTCCAGGTTATAGTAATGTAATTGATGACTTATGCATGCGTGCGCAACTTCCACTATATTCTCCTAGAGATTAAGCTTGAGCAGGGAGTAGTAACCGTCTTAGACTCGAGACGAAAAGGTCCCCAGGACTATGCGGACATGACTCAAATGCTCGAAAAGTAAGTTAAATCGATCATTATCCACCATATCAGCAACTTTGTTCATTTCCTGATATCAAGTAATTGTTTTCTTTGTCTGGCAGGGTTTGGAGAAAATTCACCAAAAAAGCTCCGGGACTGCCGAAGAAGCTGCAATTTAAACACCCGAAAGTAAGTACTATAGTAGCATGTTCCGCGCATCTCCTAGTGATTCAAGCGCTAGTTTCATCAATACCATTTAGCATGCTTGCTTATCAGTTTGATTGTCCTCTATTTCTTGTAAAGTGGTTGTGGCAGGAACCCGGGAATAATTACTGCGGATACTGCGTTTGCGAGTCCATCCGCTACACGACCTATGAGCGGGGCTACTCTAACGAACAATATGAAGTGCATAAGCAATAATATTCACATTTTTTTATTACCATCATTTGTGTTGAGTTTCATTTATTCATATATATATGTATTGACCCCCTTCTTCAAATTAGATGTTTCGGAAGCGGGATGAACTCCTAGCACCAAATCGTATGCGAGCAATTCAAGAGGAATTGGCGGCATTCTTCCTTGACCACGTGATCGCTGAAAACGGAGAATACTATGTGGACCCTGTGTTCTTACAATTTAATTAGGAGATTATATTGTAAGAGATAATTATTGTATATATGTAGCCGGTAGTGTCGGATAGATATACGAGAACTTGTTGTTCGACCAATCTCTCGGGGAAGGAGAGGTGGTCGATATCACTTCTCTCCGTATGCATATGTTCATGACGATCTTCTGTTTCCTTCATTTGATTACTAGCTAGCGTGTTTAGTCCTCTCCATACGTATATAGTACGTAGCGTCGACCAAGCACGGAGATAAGAGAGGACACTTCTCTCTATTAATTAGCTAGCTAACACAATATATGAAACACCTAAATTAACCCCCCAAAACCCCCAACCCCATCCACTGAAATGCTGACGCGTGGATGCCTATTGGTCCCGGTTACTGCCACCAACCGGGACCAAAGGCGCTCCTGCCTGGGCTCGCCGCACCGGCCACGTGGAGGCCCATCTGTCCCGGTTCGTGTAAGAACCGGGACTAAAGGGTTAGGGCATTAGTAACGACCCTTTAGTCCCGGTTCAAAAACCGGGACAGAAGGCCCTTACCAACCGAGACAATAGGCCCTTTTTCTACTAGTGGGCAAGCCTTGACTAAGCAGCCGACATGAACCTGCTGCACAAGTCAATCTATCTAACAAGATTTACTTGTTTTTATAACAGGAGACAGTACTCCAGGCATGTTCTCCAACTCCAATTTCCAGCGCATCCTATTCCCAGTGGATTATCTATAGGTGGCTCCAAGGCCACTTGTTTTGTCACTCTCAGCTTTCCTGATATGCCACTTGTTCTATCACTACACACGCTTACTTCCTTGCCAATCACTCCCTCTCTTCTCTACCAACTGTGTTTTATAGACAAGATACATAGCTATAGGTGAACGGTTCAACCAATCAAGAGGTACAAACTTTAAGTGTTCCACGGACAGCCGGACATGGAAGATGTTTATACATCATGTAAGGTTCCTTGTAACGATGGCACAAAATGAACCGATGACTCGAGCTAGGTAGCCTTCTTCAGCTACCTAATGGATACTCTATGTACTCTGTTTTCAATATGCAGTAACTTCATTTCATGGTTCCATTTACCCCTGACTATTAAAGATACCACAAATTTGATAAGATTATTGGTGATTGTTGCACATTAATGACCAATGCGTTTCTTTTATTGTGAACCTGCATGTAGTTTTACAATGTGTTTATCACATTACACAGAGAAACTGAATCGCTTGTATCTCATTCAGTTAAACTCCCGTACAGCTGCACGAGCGATCAAAAAATGGAAGTGTTTATATACAATCTAGAATTTTAGAGAAATAAAATGCTCTTTTGACTTTCCGGTCTCAAGGTAATCATCTCTGCTGGGAACTGGCTTGTCAACTGAGTAAACTGAACCGGGATAATAGGTTACAAATGCCATCATATGTAGACTCTGTAGGCTTACCTGGAGACAAATCTCACGTGTTATGAACTGGAAAAAAGGAAAGATATAGCATATATCAGGTCAAAATAACCTGGGGAGTAATAGGTTGAATGCATATGTGCAATAAAAAAACCATCAACATCCCATTGTTTGCATGAAAGAACAGCATATAGTATTGTTTGAATTCAGAAAGGAAGCAATAATTATATCAAAGATAACAGCATGCCTGCAAAAACGATGCAAGATCTAAGAAATAACCATTCCCCTGCAAACAACAGGATACATCAAGAAAGTAAAAGATACCACCAAAAATAATTTTATCAAATTCCACATAGGCAACATGCATCCTGTCCGGTGTTGCTCGAGCACGCACAGTCGCACATGACACGTCAATATATATCATGGATGAGGATGAATGGGCATTACAACAAGCCACACCTTGCATACTACATGAAACCGGTTACACCACTCGTTTGCGAGTACATGAGAGCAGCACACTTGTGAATTTAATCCAAATTCATCCAACACGAGTCAAAATTACACCACGGATGAAAGTACCACCATTGGCTAGTAAGACCAACTTTTGTAGAATAAAAGGAGCTACAACCAGCAATTCACCTCCACCACCCGCTCATCCTCAATGGACTCAAGGTGGCGCGGTTCTCGGCGACGACGTCGGTTTGGTGATAACGGCAGCGTGTCTGCCACGTCATCTGCAAGATGCCCCTTCGCTGTGAGGTACTCTGTCTCCATGGCGATGCGAATTTACTGTCGTGCCTCCTGCACTGACAGGTGGGGGATGTCGTTGTTAGAGTTATATTTATGATGCCATTTGGCTTTCTATATTTATGATGTTGTTAGGGTTGGGACCGACACAAATTCACCTGCTGCACAATTTTAAAATTTGGTTCTAACATAAGAGTGCAGCAACTAAAAGAAGCTATTTCATATAAAGCTTATTTTGCGGTTGCTCCCGAGCCCAACCCTCCCGAGCGGGCGAGAGGGGGCTCCGCCGCCGCCGCTCGATCTCCCTCTCCGGCCACCTCCTCCACAGCAGAGAGCAGATTCGGAACCCTCTCACCATTCTCTCTTCAACCCATCCCGACCCCCGCGCCGACCGCGCTCGGGCGACTCGGGTGGTGCCTCAACCCTAGACGCCGAGGGTGTTACCTCCTTCCTCCCTTCCCTTCATCGCCTCCGCGGGACGCCGTCGGGCTAAGCCCGGGGGCCGATGGTGGTGGTGGGGCTCTCCCTCTCTCCCTCAGCATGGGGGTTGTGCGAGGGCCCTCAGCATGAGGAGGCCCGACGGCCGGCCCTACTTCGGCCGGCGGCGGGCCATCTAACCATGGATCGGCGGCGGCGACGTGGAGGGACTAGTGGACGGGTCTGCTGCATGCGTGGTCTGACCTCCGATCATATCAGATCTGGCCGGTGCGGCCTGCTTGTTGCGGGGCAGCGGAGATCGATGGTGGTCATGTCCACATAATGCTTGATGGAGGTTCATCGAGCAGTCCGAGTGAAAACCTTGCTCTCTGCTAGTTGTGAAGGTCGGCAATGGCAGCGCTCTTTTGTGGCATCCCCTTCTTGAAGGCGTCGCCGTGGAGAAGCTGCATACCTCTATCCACTACCTCCGGGGGAAATCCTAGATTAGTCGATCGGATGACGGTGGCGCTCTTGTGTCATTCCCCCCTTGGGTGCGTCATTCTTGGAGGTGTGCATTGGCTCGAGGGACCAGTGGACGGTTTTAGCAGTGGAGCGGCGTTTCATGTGACGTATCGACAACATGGAGTCTCGGCGGAAGATGCGTGATGATGGACGACAGGCCTGGTAAGGTCGATGCATTTATACCTACTCTGAAGATGGATCGGTGGAAGGCGGTGATGGCGGCCTCTGCAACGTGCGCATGCGGTGCCCGCTGAGAGTGCGTTGAACCGGTGTGTGCTCCAGACCCAGCGATTGCGGCTTGGTTGAGGCCTCCGGTTTTAGATGTTCTGCTTTGGTGTGAGGTCTGGCAGGCGACCTCGACAATGCGCACCCCTTCTTCAAGTTGATAGGAGTAGCGACAGATGTTGCAAGATGATGGCTTCAGATTTATTGATGCATTATTTTGTAAGGTCTTAAAATGAATAATTATTAAAATAGTTGTATGCATCGCCCTGATGCAGAGGCTGGGGTCATCCTTCTTTTCGAAAAATGAAAATTCTTAATTCTTATTAGGAGCAGAGCATAGAAGGAAATATCATGTTTTATATGGCAAGATACAAGTACCAAACGCCATCACGTTGACACTTCAATTTTGGATAGCTCTGTTATACACCCAGTATCAATTGATGGACTTTGATGTGAGAAGAGAGAAGCTGGGGATGCTAGCAGGAACACTACACCCAATACGCGATCGGAACGGAGCGGCGACGGAGATGGATGGGATGCTGGCAGACCACCCCAATTCCCCTCCTCTCCAGTCTCCAGCGAGCAATGAACGGCTCCCCACCTCCCCAAATTCGCCTCCTCTCCAAGTTCCGTCGATGGGCTCATCGCCTCTCCAAATCGACCCTCCTTTCTAGGTGGATGGCGCCAGGCCTTTGGAATAGGTGGGTACAAGGCACTGGCTCTGGAAGTTTTCCCTGTAATCCACAGCCGCTCCCTCATTTGCGCACATTCTCCATTCACCGGGAGCCACCCAGAACCGCTGCTGCCATGGCTCGTCGTAGTCGGAGCATCTAAAGCTCGTCACGAGGTTCCAGTCAACGCCTAGGACCGCCGCCGTCGTGGCACACCGAAGGAGCTCAATCTCCTGGTTACCAGCAACTTTCTATGTAGAAAGGCTATATATAAAGATGAGGCAAGAGGTAATTCTGCTGTGAGTTGTTACTGTAGTGTTGCATACAGGGCGTTGATGAGTGATCGGACAACCGACGCAAGGCCTGGCTAATGGAGAAAAAGTACTAGCAGCAAGATGCTCTAGCGAGGGAAGTGAAGGAAGCTAATAATGTCCTCGTGTCTGACATAAAGGAAAAGGCCGACGCGCTTGACTTGTCAGTTGGTGTTCTTCACTTGGGAAAGCAAAGTTCAGACTGAATGTACTCTGCTTCTAGACTGAATATACTCTGTTTTCAGGCTGAATGTACTCTGTTTTCAAACTGAAAGTGATCTGATGATTCAGCATTATCTGTCGAGGGGGTTGTTTACTCGGCAACTAACGACACCGAGGCCAGCGTGCCGAAACAGCCTGCTAACACATGCCCACAGCCCAAGCCATGCCACGTTCGATGACTAAGTCAAAATCGGGCGTGAGGGAATGATTTCACAGGCTCAATCGCTTCCTAGGACATTTACCCCTACAGTGATCTAGCTGATTCACAACTCACAAGTATTACAGTAGAAAATACTCCCTGGGCACAAACGATTGCCAAGGAGAACCAGCTTTATTTTGGAAAAAGCAGTTAAACAACTTCAGAATTAGAATCTCCAAAGCCTACAACCATCGTTCCCTTCATCTCGCCACCTGCTGCCCCTTGCTATCAGTATGCTTAGTGTGTCCTTCGCCTCCTCCAACTCAACAGCGATTTGCACTCTGGACCTTCATCAAGGTTGGCAGCGTAGGGTGGCCCTGATGATAGTGTGTTGTGTTGTAACTGTATCTATGTGACCGGAAGCGAACTCGCCATCGCTAACTGAGCTTGGCAGCGAACGAGATGGAAGCAAGATGATGCGCCACTCTGATTGAGAAGGACAAACGGGCAAACTTCAACTGAGCAGCCGACATGGAGCTGTTGCACAGGTCCATCTACCTAACATGATTTACATGTTTTTATAACAGCAGACAGTGCTTCAGGCTTGTTCTCCAACTTGAACTCCTAATGCATCCCATTCCCTGTGGATTATCTATAGGTTGTTTTGTCACTCTCACCCTTTCTTTAGAACGGAGGCATCATATGCCCGGCCTCAAAATGAGGTCCTTACAGGGTTTGAACAAGGTTCACAGGTTTGCAGGACACAAAGACAGTAGTCAAGACATGAACAAGGCTGCGAAGGGCAACACTAAAGATCGATACATGGCCATCCAATTCCTAGTGGATTATCAATAGGTCACTCTCACCCTTCGTGATACCACTTGTTTTGTCATTTTCTCGCTTTCTTCCCCACCAGTCACTCCCTCTCTTCTCCACCAACTGTGTGTTTATAGAAAAGATACATAGCAATAAGTGCATAGTTCAACCACTCAAGAGGTAAGTGTTCCCATGGATCGTCCGACGTGGAAGGTATTCATATATTATGTAAAGTTCCTTGTAAAGATGGCTGAAAATGAACTGATGACTCGAGCTACCGAAGGAATACCCTATGTACTCTGTTTTCAATATGCAGCACTTCATCTTGTGACAAAAATGACAAATCTAACCTATGGACGAAATTATTTCACAAACTGAACTGTGTTTGAAATTTTTTCACTCAACTGACCTTTTTGTATAGCGCCCGACATCTAGGCTTTAGGCGTCACACTACACCGTGTAACGCCTGGCTCTTAGACGCTACACATCTAGCCAGCGTCGCACCCCAGATTGACTGAAAATGCTAAGACAAGGTGTAACGTCTAAGAGCTAGGCGCTACACTGTATAGTGTAGCGCCTAACGATTAGGCGTTGCACTAGTGGCCGCTGTATGGACTTGGCAAGCTGGCACTTAAACGCTCACAGTTCGCGTACACACTCCCACATGCACACAGTCACTGTGTAACACCACTGGCGCACGCACTATTCCACGTAGCAAAGCTTGTTGCATGTGTGCCATTGTGCCAGCTGATGGATGACCAGATCCAGATGGATAGCCACTAGTGTGCGCCTATAGCTACACAGTGTAGCGCCTAGCTGACAGGCGTTGCACATTGATTTAGTATTTTTAGGCAGTTTGACATGGGTCGCTGGTCAGGCGTGTAGTGCCTGACATTCAGGTGCTGCAGAGTGTAGTGTGGTGCCTAGATGTCGGGCGCTACACTAAAGGGTCAACTGGGTGAAATTTTTTCAAACACAGTCCAGTTTGTAAAATAGTTTTATTCATATGTTAGATTTGTCATTTCTGCCTCTCATTTTGTGGTTCCATTTACCGCTGACTATTGAAGACATCACAAACGCAGCCCTAGCCACGCCCTCGTCCTGTCGTCCACATCGAGCGAGGGACAACCGCCTCGTCCCGACGCCCTCCCAGAGCCGTGCGGCCGTACCCTGCCTCGCCCTCGCTTGTCGCCGGCCGCCGGCCAGAGCCCAGCCGTCGAGGAGGATCCCGCCTCTCCTTTAGTCCTTCCCGCCCCCTATGACAGCGAGCTGTGTGCGCCCCTGCCCCTGTGGCGGCGGCCGCCGAGTGCCCAAAGTGCCCCATTCCGGCCGCAGCAAGTCAACCCAATTTAACTTATCAAATGCGAAATTTCTGCTTCCCCAATTTCTTATTTAGGGTTTGTGTTTTTTCTGTGCTATCCTATCCTGTGGATTAACCGAACACATGTGCATTAGTTTGCACATAATTTCTGCCAAAATAGCTTTATTGATAGATTTTTTTGAACTCTATTGATCGAAATTCTTATTACAGAATTGTTGAAGTATGAAGAGGACCCGGGACATTGTTTCTCTTTTTCAGAGAGAAGTTATGAAGGTAGGAAAGAAGAGGGCAGGGGCTATACATATGTAGCTAAAGAATAAACCGAAGAACTTCTCAAGGTATGCACGATGGTCCATGTACGTAGTATGTACTATGTAGCCTTCTTTACTAAAAATAGACTTAATTGAGAATTCTCGTTTGTTTGAAAGACCATATGGAGCAATTTTTATGTGATATTTTGGTAATTAGTTAGAACATTCACTTGTCACATTTCTTATCAAAAAAAAATTAGAAGCAGACCACCATCTCAAATGCTAGCTCTGCCACTGGCAAGTCAGAATAACCTGGGGAGTACTAGGTTGAATGTATATATGTCAATAATATTACCATCAGCATCCCACCGTTTGCATGATGAAAGAACAGATAAAATCAGTAAGAACAGCTAAATAAATATAGAACAGTTGGATTCATAAAGAAAACTGGTAGACACTAGACAGTTAAAAAAACTAGAACAAGTCATGTTACTTATATTCTTTACTTGAAGAATAAAATATTGTGCAAAAATGTAGGCTAAACTATTTCAAATGATACCCTTCTAGATTTTCTAGCTCTTCGTTCACAATTATTATACGAGAAAATGCTCACAATTAGAATCTCCAAGGTACCACCACTTGCCGTCTGCTACCCCTCCCCGTCAGTAGGCTTAGTGTTTTCTCTGCCTGCTCCAGCTTGTCCGCCTTTTGCACTCTGGACCATGCTCAGGTGGCGTAGGATGGCCTCGATGATGGCGCAGCGACTTGCTTCCATTTGGCTGACTCCCAAGCCTAGTTAGTACTACCGCTTTCGTTGCCGGTCACCTTGATTTTGTGTAAGGCTAGCAAACCACAACTAAGAAGCTGACATAGACCTGTTGTATAGGTCAATCCACCTAACATGATTTACTTGTTTGGATCACATAATTAGGATCCGGGGCTACTTCTCCAACTCGAATTCCTAATGCATCTCGTTCCCAAATGGAGTTGTATAGGTTGCTCTAGCGCCACTTGCTTTGTCACTCTCACCCTTCATGATGCCACTTGTTTTGTCGCTCTTACCCTTTCTTTCCCACTAACCACCCCCTCTCTTCTCTCCACCGATGGTGTTTTATAGACAAGATCCATAGCTATAGGAGCACAGTTCAACCACGGAAGAGGTACAAACTTAAGTGTTCCAAGGACCGCCCTGCGTCGAAGATGTTCACACATTAATAAGGTTCCTTGTAAAGATATCACAAAACGAAGAGCTAGGTAGTCTCCCTCAGCTACTGAAGGAATCCTCTCTGTACTCTGTTTTCAACGTGCAACACTTTATTTTGTGGTCCATTTACCCCTGGCTATTAAAGATATCACAAGTTTTATTAGATTGTTGGTGATGGCTGCACATCGGTGACCAATTTGTCCCTTTTATTGCGAACCTGCATGTAGTTTTACAATGTGTATAGTATCTCATTCATGCAGTTAAACTCCCGGACAACTGGACGACCAATCAACAAAACTGAACTCTGTGTGTTCGTACAGTCTGGTATGATAATAGCCATCATGCGTAAACTATGGACTTACCTGGAGACAAATCTCACATGTTATGACTGGAAAAAAATTGAAAAATATAGCATATGTCAGGTCAAAATAACACGGGGAGTAATAGGTTGAATGTATATACGTCCAACAAGGAAACCATCAGCATCTCATCGTTTCCATGAAAGAACAGATAAAATCAGTAAGAACGGCTAAATATAGAACAGTTAAATTGAGAAAGAAACTTGTAGACACTAGACAGTTAACAAAGGCTAGAACTATATCAACGAGAGTTCAAAAATGACCATTCCCCTCCAACTCCAAACAACAGGATACAGCAAAAAACTGAAGGATATATAGCCAAAAAGAAATGCATCAAGTTCCTTGTAAAGATCTTCATACACATCTGTAGATATCATGGATGAGCGGGCATTACAACAAGCAAATTTAAACAGCATCCGTGCAAAAATGTTGCAAGATCCCATAAATAACTGTTCCCCTCCCACTTTAAACACCAAAGATACATCAAGAAACGAAAGGTACAACCAATAAAATCATCAAATTCTGCATAAGCAAGTAGCATGAAGAATTCAGTCTCACCTGAGTACAGAATCAGAAATCAGGATCCTGTGTTGTAGCAGCACACATATATAGAGTATCCCTGTAGATACTAGTACAACACAATAATGGTATCATGGATGAATGGGCTTTAAAACAAGCAAGAACTTTGCATATTACAGGAAGCTGGTTACATCTCATGTTTCTGTGGGAGCAACATACTTGAATTGCTCGGGCGTTCTCCGGTTTTGGCAACCTCGTCGAGATCGACCACCGCGTCCTCTCCGGCGAGGACCTAGGACCTCTCCGCCTGTGCGTGTCGTCCTTCTTATCGAGCACACACGTGATGTGCCCTGTGATGTTTGGCCTCGGGGTGGGGCTCCCGCGT
>NC_057796.1:418188290-418194317 GCF_018294505.1 Triticum aestivum
CCCACAACGGTGGGCACATGCCGCTCCACGGCCACCCTCTTGGCTGCCCGGCCCCTGCCCCTCCTAGGCAACAACCGCCCTTCCCGCAGCAGGGCAGGGGGGGCGCCGGTGCGCAGCTCGCCTTTCTCCTTCACTTCCATGGAGCGCCGCCTTTGCCCAACCCTCACGCCCCGCCTATGGCTTCGTCTGTGGTCATCACCGAGCTCGTCGACGACGGCGACTCGGGCGAGGAAGACATTCCGGGTGGCTCTGCTGCCGGGGTTGCCCTCCAGCCCGGGGTTGCGGGCACGGCTGCGGGTTCTGACCCGGAACCCGCTATGCATGGCCCATGCATTGAGCCTGGCGAGGCCTCTGTTGCGGCTGTCACTGGGGCTCCTGTGCGGTTCAGCCGTCGCCTTGCCCAAAAAGAGCCTGCGCAGTATATCTCCATGACTGCAAAGGCCATCAAGCAGCGGGAGCTCAAGGACTGGCTGAAAGAGTGCTCTCCCATTTTTCGGGCTAAAGCTCTCAAGCGCAATGTCGTCTCGGCCGTCCTCAAGCCTCTGGGAATGAATGCTGTGTCCGACTTACGCATGGCGGCGGCCATCCCCTCTGCCCCGGTGCCTAACGCTGTCGATGATTAGCACGCCCTGGCTACTGCCTCCGAGCACCGTTGCCCTGTCCCGGTTCGGTGCTAGTATCTGTATCTGTATCTTTTCTCTCGTGCTGTGTGTGTGGGGCGCCGGTCGCCGGAACTCGTCGGGTTGTAGTAGTGAGAACTGCTGCTCTTTACTTTCCTGTCTCGGTGCTATCTCTGGTTATGGATAGTGCTGGCCTATCTATCCTGTCAATCTTGTCCTGGAATGTCCAGGGGCTTGGGGATGATGACAAATGTGTGCTTGTGCGTAAGGCCATTTGTGATGCAAACCCCCTGGTTGCTTGTATCCAAGAATCAAAACTCTCCGCCGTGCTTTGGACGGTGCTAGGGACATCGCTGCTAGGGTCAAGTCCTTCCGTCACGCGGCCAAGGTTTGGAAGGCTAATCACCGGTTTGTCCCTAAACACGATCAAAACTGCAGATTTATTAGTGATCTTTTTGACTTCTTCGAGGAGTACCGTGTGCTTTCAGTGGCTGAATGTGACCTTCGGCGGGACGCTCGTGCCGCTCTTGCCCTCTCTGTGCACCAGCAGGCCGCTTTCTGGCGACAGCGTGGGAAGTTCCGGAGAGTGGGCGAGGGGGACGAGAACACCCGGTTCTTCCATCCCCAGGCCTCGCACCGGTTCCGGGTGAATCGGATTCAGGAGTTGGACGTCGGCGGCACGGTGGTCGCCGTCCATGCCGCCAAGGCGGACGCCCTGCACGCCTTCTACACCGCGTTTTTGGGCACGGCCACGGAGCCCATGTGGCGTTTTGACTTGGCCGCCCTGGGGCGCGGCGACGGTGGACGGCGCCAAGTTGGAGGCTCCGTTCCAGCTTGAGGAGGTCGAGGCCGCCGTTCGGGCCCTCGACAGGACCAGTGCGCCTGGTCCTGACGGACTTGGGCCGGCGTTCTACCAGGCGGCTTGGGCGACTGTTGCCGGCGACGTCATGCGGCTCTTCGACGGGGTCTACTCCTCGACGACCGACCTCTCCTGCATCAACCGGGCGCACATTGTGCTGTTGCCCAAATCGGACGGTGTTCTTGTTCCCGGAGGTTTCCGGCCGGTCTCCCTTCAGAACTGTGACGTCAACCTGGTTTGCAAAGCCCTGACCACCAGACTGCAGCAACAAATTCCGGAAGTGATTGACTCCGACCAGTCCGGCTTTATCAAAGGGCGAACCATCTCCGAGAACTTCGTCTATGCTGCGGAGATTGTGCAGTGCTGTGAGGCGAGGAAAGCACCCTCTCTAGTTCTAAAGCTCGACTTCGCGAAGGCTTTTGACTCCATCAGCTGGAAGAGCCTTCGGCGGATCATGGAAGTGCGGGGGTTCCCCGCGCGCTGGTGTGACTGGATGGACGCCATCTTCCGCTCCTCCATGTCCGCGGTCCTCCTCAACGGGGTGCCCGGGCGCTAGATCACGTGCAAGAAGGGGCTGCGGCAAGGCGACCTGACACTAGTAGAAAAAGAGGCTTCCATACGCCCCATTAGTCCCCAAAACAATCGAACCGTGACAAAAGGGGCCTTTAGTCGCGGTTCGGAAGGAGACCCGCGACCAACTATCTGGGCCCAGCGCGCTCGGTCGACAGCTGGCGGACGGGAGGGGCTTTAGTCCCGGTTGGCCTGGCCAACCGGGACTAAAGGTCCCCGAAGGCCCTTAGTCGCGGTTGGCCAGGCCAACCGGGACTAAAGGCCCATCCAGCTGGCGGACGGGAGGGGCTTTAGTCCCGGTTGGCCTGGCCAACCGGGACTAAAGGCCCATCCCTATATATAGGACTCAGCTCATTTCACTTCACTCAGCTCACTTCACAATTTTCAGAAGGGGGTGGTGGGTTTGCTTTTGGTTCCTCCTATGCACACAAGGTGTTCGATGAAATGCCCGAGAGCCTGAAACAAACATGATATGAAGTGTCCGAGCCACACTTGAGCTTTCTCATTTATTTTTCCTCCGCGATCGCGGTTAGCAACTTGAACCTTTCATGTGTCATTGATAAAATACGCATGTGTGTAGTTCATTGTTTAATTTATATTATTTCTAGCTAGTTAGTTTAACAAATGCATGATGGTTAATTATATACTTTATATAATAATAATGCAGATGAATCGGCAATGGATGTATGGTCCCCGACTCTCCGGCGAGTTCACTACGGGTTTGAAAGATTTCCTCGTAGTGGCAAATGCGAACAAGCAGCAAGGTTTTATTATCTGTCCATGTGCTGTCTGTAAGAATTAGAAGGGTTACTCCTCCTCAAGAGACGTTCACATGCACCTGCTTCGGCACGGTTTCATGCCAAGCTATAATTGTTGGACCAAGCATGGAGAAAGAGGGGTTAGAATGGAAGAAGATGAAGAAGGGGATGATATCGATGACAACTATCATGATCATTTCGGTGATACTTTCATGGAGGATGATGCTGAAGGTGGGGAAGGGTTAGGTGAAGGTGAAGAAGAGGCACATGATGAGCCTGCTGATGATCTTGGTCAGACCATTGCTGATGCACGGAGACGCTGCGAAACTGACAAGGATAGGGAGAATTTGGATCGCATGTTAGAGGATCACAAAAAGTCGTTGTATCCAGGATGCGATAATAGTCTGAAAAAGCTGGGCTGCACACTGGATTTGCTAAAATGGAAGGCACAGGAAGGTGTAGGTGACTCATCATTTGAAAATTTGCTGAAAATGTTGAAGAATATGTTTCCGAAGAATAACGAGTTGCCCGCCAGTACGTACGAAGCAAAGAAGGTTGTCTGCCCTCTAGGTTTAGAGGTTCTGAAGATACATGCATGCATTAACGACTGCATCCTCTACCGCCGTGAATACGAGAATTTGAATGAATGCCCTGTATGCACTGCATTGCGTTATAAGATCAGAGGCGATGACCCTGGTGACGATGTTGAGGGCGAGAAACCCAGGAAGAGGGTTCCCGCCAAGGTGATGTGGTATGCTCCTATAATACCACGGTTGAAACGTCTGTTCATGAACAAAAAGCATGCCAAGTCGTTGCGATGGCACAAAGAGGACCGTAAGTCCGACGGGGAGTTGAGACACCCCGCTGATGGAACGCAATGGAGAAAGATCGACAGAGTGTTCAAAGATTTTGCAGCTGACGCAAGGAACATAAGATTTGGTCTAAGTACTGATGGCATGAATCCTTTTGGCGAGCAGAGCTCCAGCCATAGCACCTGGCCCGTGACTCTATGCATCTACAACCTTCCTCCTTGGTTGTGCATGAAGCGGAAGTTCATTATGATGCCAGTGCTCATCCAAGGTCCAAAGCAACCCGGGAACGACATCGATGTGTACCTAAGGCCATTAGTTGATGAACTTTTACAGTTGTGGGCCAGACCTGGTGTACGTGTCTGGGATGAGCACAAAGGAGAGGAATTTGACCTACGAGCGTTGCTTTTTGTAACCATCAACAATTGGCCTGCTCTCAGTAACCTTTCGGGACAGACAAATAAGGGATACAATGCATGCACGCACTGCTTACATGAGACTGAAAGTGTACGTTTGGTTAATTGTAAGAAGAACGTGTACCTGGGTCATCGTCGATTTCTTCCCCGAAATCATAACGTAAGAAAGAAAGGCAAGCATTTCAACGGCAAGGCAGATCACCGGCCGAAGCCTGCGGAACGTACTGGTGCTGAGATATTTGATATGGTCAAGGATTTGAAAGTCATCTTTGGAAAGGGTCCTGGCGGACAATCAGTTCCGCGGGGAGTTGACGGGCACGCACCCATGTGGAAGAAGAAATCTATATTTTGGGAGCTAGAATATTGGAAAGTCCTAGATGTCCGCTCTGCAATCGACGTGATGCATGTTACGAAGAATATTTGCGTGAACCTGCTAAGCTTCTTGGGCGTGTATGGGAAGACAAATGATACAAAGGAAGCACGGCAGGACCAGCAACTTTTGAAAGACCGAGATGACCGGCATCCGGAATGGTTTCAAGGTCGTGCCAGCTACGCTCTTACCAAAGAAGAGAAGGTCATTTTTTTGAATGCCTGAGCAGTATGAAGGTCCCGTCTGGCTTCTCGTCGAATATAAAGGGAATAATAAACATGGCGGAGAAAAAGTTCCAAAACCTGAAGTCTCACGACTGCCACGTGATTATGACGCAATTGCTTCCGATTGCTTTGAGGGGGCTCCTACCGGAAAATGTTCGAGTAGCCATTGTGAAGCTATGTGCATTCCTCAATGCAATCTCTCAGAACGTAATCAATCCAGAAGATCTACCACGGCTACAGAACGATGTGGTCCAATGCCTTGTCAGTTTCGAGTTGGTGTTCCCACCATCCTTCTTCGATATTATGACGCACCTCCTGCTCCACCTAGTCGAAAAGATTTCCATTCTCGGTCCTGTATTTCTACACAATATGTTCCCCTTTGAGAGGTTCATGGGAGTATTAAAGAAATATGTTCGTAACCGTGCTAGGCCAGAAGGAAGCATCGTCAAGGGCTATGGAAATGAGGAGGTAATTGAGTTCTGTATTGACTATGTTCCTGACCTTAAGCCGATTGGTATTCCTCAATCGCGGCACGAGGGGAGACTAAGTGGAAAAGGCAAGATCGGAAGGAAATCCACGATATGTATGGACGGTCATTCTATGACTGAAGCACACCACACAGTTCTGCAAAATTCCAGCTTTGTGGCTCCGTACTTCGAGCAACACAAGAATATTTTACGCTCGGACAACCCGGGGAAGCCTGAATCCTGGATTAGAAAGGCCCACATGGAGACTTTCGGCAGTTGGTTGCGAAAACATTTAATGAATGACAATGATGTTGGAGATCAGCTGTACATGTTGGCCAAGAAACCATCTTCGACTATAACGATTTTCCAAGGGTACGAGATAAATGGGAATACATTTTACACCATCGCCCAAGATAAAATGAGCACCAACCAAAACAGTGGTGTCCGCTTTGATGCAGCAACCGAGAATGGGCGAAAGGTCACATATTATGGTTACATAGAGGAGATATGGGAACTTGACTATGGACCCTCCTTTAAGGTCCCTTTGTTCCGGTGCAAATGGTTCAAGCTAAGAGGAGGTGGGGTAAAGGTGGACGAGCAATACGGAATGACAATGGTGGATTTCAACAATCTTGGTTACCTTGACGAACCATTCGTCCTTGCCAAAGATGTCGCTCAGGTTTTTTATTTGAAGGACATGAGTAGCAAACCGAGGAAACGGAAAGATAAGAAAACGATCAGTACATCATGCGATGATCCAAAGCGCCACATTGTTCTTTCAAGGAAAAGAAACATCGTGGGAGTGGAGGACAAGACAGACATGTCAGAAGATTATAATATGTTTGGTGAAATTCCGCCCTTCAAAGTGAACACTGACCCAAGCATTAAGTTAAATGATGAGGATGCTCCATGGATACGGCACAATCGTAAGCAA
>NC_057796.1:418195098-418195603 GCF_018294505.1 Triticum aestivum
TAAATAAGTAATTAGAAACAAAATAAAATAAAATAAATAAGTTTTTTGTTGTAAGTAGAAACAAAAAAAAATAAAGCAAAAAAGAAAACAAAAAACAGGCAAAAAAATAAAAAATATGCCACCTACTGGGCCACAACGGCCTGAATACGACTAGAAACCCATCGATGGGCCAGGATTCAGGCCCGCAGAATGCCCAGTAGGCCCATCAGGCATAGCAGCAACAATTAGGCCCGTAAGCCTGCAATGGAGAGGAGCTCAAGAGGGGAGCGGCAGTGGGGCTTATAAACCACTGCGCGCCCCTCTCAACTAGCGAGGTGGGACTAAACTAGCGAGGGGAGCGGCAGTGGTCGCAACACAACCCTTTAGTCCCGGTTGGGGAGGCGGACCGCGACTAAAGGGTACCCTTTAGTCGCGGTTGTTGTCCCCAACCGCGACTAAAGGGTCTTTCTGCGCGGGAACGAAAGCGGCGCCAAAACCCTTTAGTCCCGGTTGGGGAGGCAGACCG
>NC_057796.1:418197846-418203157 GCF_018294505.1 Triticum aestivum
AACGAGGTTCCGGGTGGACGTCAGAGGAGGAGGCTAGTTAAAGAGTTCGCTCTTCAGAAGATGGGCGAAGCATTCCGGAACTTCAAGAAAAATTTAACCCGTGACTATGTCAACAAGGGCAAGACTCCGGATTTCAATGGACAACATGAGAAACTGAAAGATGATTGGCCAGAATTTGTGAGGCAAAAGCAATCGGAGCATTTCAAGGAAATATCGAAAAAATAAGGATAATGCGAGTAAGAAAAAGTTCCATCATATTATGGGGCCAGGAGGATACCGCCTTTCGGAGCCTAGGTGGCAGAAGATGGAGGAGGACCTGAGGGTGCGAGGAATCCCTCTAGGTACAGAGGGATGGGACCCAAGGGCCAAAAGCTGGTGGTACGGGCATGGGGGATCGCTAGACCCGGAGACAGGGGTATGTGTTCACCGGCAGAGACAGTTTGCTCCCACCCAAGCCCTTATTGACGCAATGACCCAAGCTCAAGAGGGCTTGATCAAGTTCAACAGAGAGAAAGACGCACTGACAACAGCCCTCGGGAATGATGAACACGGAGGACGTGTACGAGGCAAAGGCAAAGTTCCGTGGAAAGTAGGGTTTTCCCAGGACAATGACCCGTACTGTTACAGAAGCCGTAAGAGAAAGACGGACCGGGATGCAGATCTTATGACAAAGTTTGCATCGGAACTCCATGAGTTGAAGCAGACCGTGCATGAACTAGTAAAAGAAAAATCGGCTGCAGGGCCGCATGAAGATCATGAAGCGGATCGCGGAAGCCAGCAGCGGAGAAGCAGCGTGGCTTCCACGGATGCCCCGCCTGGTGCTAGTGCACCGATGATCGAGATTCGTGCACCGGAGCCTCACTACCCCGTGGATGATGTAAAGGAGATGAAAGAATGTGATCTGCATTATCCCGTGGGGAACGTTTCCACGAAGGTAGCTAGCGGCAATGCTTTACCCTGTACACCTGGAGCACTCCACCACAACAACCCCATTGCATATGGCTATGCTCGTGTCACGGTGGAAGACATAGTCCAAGGGTTTGAGGACCCGGAGATTGACAAACCTACACCCGAAGGGGAGAGAAGACTTGGAGATGTCAAGCGCCAGTTCATTCTATGGAAAAAGAAGTACATAGTGTTTCCAGGTGAGGCGCCAAGGCTAGCAAGTCCAACCCCTCCGATGGTGGTGGTGGCGGTGGTGGTGGTCGTGGTGGTTCACCTACACCTCCTTCACGCCATTCGACGCCGTCCCCCGATCCACAACCTCCGGCGGGTACGACGCCCCCCAATCCTCCTCCGGCGGGTACGACGCCCCCCAATCCACCTCCGGCGAAGAAGCAGAAGCAGGCGGACAGCAAGGAAACCTGCTCCTAGACTATTAACCCGGACCCTTATGTACCTAAGACCACAAGGGTACCGGAGCCATCACTGAAGCCTTTCCTCCCAAGGCCTGGGGAACTTAGTGAAGCTGAAACCAAATTGGCCGCGTCTGCTGATTATGAGAAATGGAAGGCGGATATGAAGGCGAAAAAAGAGCCTGAGCCCAAGCAAGTATTCACTGAGAAGCAAAAGAAGTGGGCTAAGGATTTTCTGACGACACCGTCCCAAGCCGAGCTGAATATGCCTGACGACTATGGACATGAACTTCGTAGGCAAGCAAAAATATTGAAGGAGGAGAAATAAGAAAGTAAAAAAAGCAGGAAACAAGTTGACCAGCTCGGGATGCAGAAGAAACAATCGATCCCCCCGCTCATAGTGAAAGCCAGTCCGGAAGAGGACCCCGAGATCATAGCAGCTGCGGCAACACTTGGATTGACTGTAGCGAGTGCCATGAAACAAGCGTCCGAGATGGGTTTGACTCTTCGTGCCTTCTTAGGCCTTGAGGATGCGCCAGTATGTGAGATAGCATTACAATATGTGCGGAATGGGCCTCTCGTCGAGCCTGCGCGGGAAAAGAGTCTACCACCACAAATGCGAAATCTGCTACGTTGGTACAAGCAATTCATAACATGGGCCGACAAAGAATATGTTTATGCGGATGTTACAGATGAGCATCACACCAAACGGTACTCTGTAGAAGTTCATATGAGTGAATTGTTCCAGCTGTTCAATCTGCGCGACCTCGACAAATCTATGCTGAGTTGCTACGTTCTGTAAGTGATTTATTTCTACCTCATCTCGTTCTTCATTGCCTGCACTATATATATATTGTCCTAACTATATTGTTGCGTACGCTATTATGCAGATTGAAGATTTGGGAATGCAAAATAAGAAACATCCATGATGTTGGGTTCATTGACCCACATATCGTTAATGGACATGTGTTACAACATCACCCCGAAGACGTGGAGAAAGACCTGTACAAGTTTCTTAGAAAGCATCAACTCAAAAGTCATATTCTATTTCCCTACCATTTTGGGTGAGTGTTTCTCTCTTGTGCCCATTCTCTTTTGTTTACTCCATGCATGGTATGTCTAATCGATGAGTTATGCATGACTGTGCATGTAACGTGTCCGCAGGTTCCACTGGATTCTGCTAAATATTGAACTTCACACCTCCAGAGTTCTAATCATGGACTCTATGGATTCGGATCCAAAGCGTTGGGCCGACATGAGAAAAATGCTGCAAAAGTAATTATTTTCAATCATTTGAGCTCTATATCGATCGGTCTCTTTTGTTCATTTCCTAATATCAAGTAACTAATAACTCCCTTGTTCATTTAATTTTCTTTGCCCTGTAGGGTTTGGAGACGGTTCTCAGAAGAAATTGTCGGTGAATTCAAACATGAGCTAGATTTCAGAAGGTTAGTTAATGTGGATAAGCAGCCACCGGGGACCAATCTATGTGGATACTATGTTTGTGAGAACATCCGGAGACACACCTCTGAGCGGAAGGCATCGGATAGCGTGCGGAACGCGACAGATAACTTGCGGAGGAGGCTTAGTCCAGAAGCTCGCTTCCGACCAATTCAAGAAGAATTAGCAGGATTTTTCATGAGGGAAGTCATCAATCCTAAAGGAGAACACTATACCGAGGACGAAGAAATTTATATGCATACCCGAGATTGAAACTTGTTCGAAGTTGTATATGGTCATCCATCCTAATTGTGTATGGAAACTTGTTCGAAGTTGTATATGGTCACCCGAGATTGAATATATATTATATATTCCTCTTGAATTCTTCTTGTTTGAAATTTCATATGCATGTATATAGTAGCGTAGAATATGTGTACTGAAACTTTATCAAAATTAAAATAAAACACAAAATAAAATATAAAAGAAATAAAACACTCCAAACTAAAAAGAAACCAGGTTTAGGGGGGCTAAAACCCTAAACCTGCGGAGGAGGCGTTTAGTCCCGGTTGGCCACGAGAACCGGGACTAAAGGTCCTCCACCCCGACGGACCACTGGCGCCCACGTGGACGGGCCTTTAGTCCCGGCCAGCCACAAGAACCGGGACTAAAGCCTTTAGTCGTGGTCCGTAAGAGGCGCGACTAAAGGGGGGGGGGGTCTTTAGTCGCGCATATTTAGTCCCGGTTGCACAGCCGGGACTAAAGGCTGTTGCGAACCGGGACTAAAGGGCTTTTTTCTACCAGTGTGATCTCCCCCTACCTCTTCCTGCTTGTGGCGGATGTGCTGCAACGGATGATCCAGCAGGACGCCCACTGGTGGTTGGTGCGCCACCACTTGTCCTACAGTACGCCGACAACACTCTCATCGTTATTCGGGCTGAGATGGATGCGGTGAAGCGCGTGAAGAGCATCCTTGATGATTTTGCGGCGGCAACTGGACTGGTCATCAACTTCCATAAGAGCACGGTGGTGCCCTTGCACGTCCCTGAAGGTGAGCTTTAGGGTATGGTCCGTGTCTTGGGCTGCCAGGTTGGAAGTTTCCCTCAAGTCTACCTCGGACCTCCTCTCTCCAACCGCAAGCTGACGATGGACGACTTCCTCCCCCTCATTGCCAAGGCCGAGTGCTACCTGTCCGACTGGCGGGCGCTGCTTCTCTCCTTTGGGGGGCGGCTTGTCCTGCTCAACGCCGTCCTCGACTCGCTGCCCACCTACACCTTGGCGGCTATGGAGCTGCCGCCGTCGGTGCTGCGCGCTCTCGATGCTCTTCGGCGCTCCTTCCTATGGGTGGCGGCGGACAGGGCATCGGGGGCCCAGCGCCTTGTTGCTTGGGAATGGGTGGTCCGCCCCAAGTGCGAAGGAGGGCTGGGGGTGCGTGCTCTCCCGGTCCAGAACCGCTCTCTTCTGCTAAAGCTGGTGCACCGCCTCCACTCGCAGCAGGACTCGCCATCGGCCACTTGGGTTTGGACTGAGCTCGGGCGCTCCCTTCTCACCCCGATGGTGGCGTGGTCCCTCCCTGGCGCAGCTCATGCCGATCTACAGGGCGATCTCCACCGTCCAGGTGGGGGACAGGCGCACCACCGCCTTTTGGTTGGACGCTTGGCTCCCAGGAGGCACCCTGGTGTGGCGGCTGCCTTCGCTGTTCTCCTACACCACCGCGCCGGAGGCCTCCGTGGCCCAGGTGTTGTGTCGCGGCATCGACGTGGTGCTGGTCCCGCGCCTGAACCATGCCGGGGCGCGCGAGCGTGCCGAGCTTCTTCGGATCGTCGAAGGCGTGGCCCTCTCGGAGTCATCCGACAGACGGTCTCTTCGCCCTGGCTGCGCGAAGGGCGAGCTCCTCTCGTCGGCCGGAGTCTACCAGCTGTGTCACTTTGGAGGCCTTCGGGTGCCGTTCGAAGCTTTTGTCTGGTGCAACTTCGCCCCCAGCCGGGTCCGTTTCTTCGCCTGGTTTCTGGTCCAGGCCAGGGTCCTAGGGACGTCCTCCTCCGCAAGCACATCGTCGACGCTGCTGGTGCGGGGTGCCCCTTTTGCTCCGCGCCCCTCGAGACGGCTGATCATCTAATCTTCGAGTGCGCGTTCGCCCGCCGTTTCTGGAGTGTGGTGGGGAAAAGCTCCCTCGATACTACCTCCGTCCACATGCTTCACCTACTCACCCCCCCGCCCCAGGTGCCCGCGGGGTCAGGGCCCACCTTCCTTTATTTTGCTGCTGGCAACTTTGGAAGCACCGGAATGCAGTGGTCTTTCAGGGGGCCCTTTCGTCGCTCCCCAGGCTCCTTAGTCAGTGCAGAGACGACGCGATTCTCTGGCGTGTATGGCTGCCTCGCCCTCTAAAGCATGCGGTGGATGTCTGGTTGTCCTGCTTTGCCAGCCCTGGTTGAGTCTCTGGGCTTGATCCCTCCCCCTCCCTCTTCTTTGTCTTGTGTATGGACGATGCTTCATCTGGGCCTTTGGTCCGCATATTT
>NC_057796.1:418503360-418695428 GCF_018294505.1 Triticum aestivum
TAACAATTATTTTCGTGAACAGAAAGTTTCTGGAAATTACAGCAAGATCAAATAACTATCACCCAAGAAGATCCTATAGGTTTAACTTGGCACAAACACTAATTAAAACATAAAAACACATCTAACCAGAGGCTAGATCAAATATTTATTCCTAAACAGAAGCAAAAAGCAAAAAACTAAAAATAAAATTGGGTTGCCTCCCAACAAGTGCTATCGTTTAACGCCCCTAGCTAGGCATAAAAGCAATGATAGATGTAGATATTGCCATCTTTGGTGGGCAATCCATAAGTGGCTCTCATAATAGATTCATATGGTAGTTTTATTTTCTTTCTAGGGAAGTGTTCCATGCCTTTCTTTAATGGAAATTGGAATCTAATATTCCCTTCCTTCATATCAATAATTGCACCAATCGTTCTAAGGAAAGGTCTACCAAGAATAATAGGACATGAAGGATTGCAATCTATATCAAGAACAATAAACTCTACGGGCACATAGTTCCTATTTGCAACAATAAGAACATCATTAATTCTTCCCATAGGTTTCTTAATAGTGGAATCCACAAGGTGCAAGTTTAAAGAGCAATCATCAAAATCACGGAAACCTAGCAAATCGCACAAAGTTTTTGGAATCGTGGAAACACTAGCACCCAAATCACACAAAGCATAGCATTCATGATCTTTAATCTTAATTTTAATAGTAGGTTCCCACTCATCATAAAGTTTTCTAGGGATAGAAACTTCCAACTCAAGCTTTTCTTCATAAGATTGCATCAAAGCATCAACGATATGTTTGGTAAAGGCTTTATTTTGACTATAAGCATGAGGAGAATTTAGCACGGATTGCAACAAGGAAATACAATCTATCAAAGAGCAATTATAATAATTAAATTCCTTGAAATCCAAAATAGTGGGTTCATTAACATCTAGAGTTTTGATCTCTTCAATCCCACTTTTATCAATTTTAGCATCAAGATCTAAAAAATCCGAATTTTTGGAACGCCTTCTAGGTAAAGGTGGATCATATTCAGTCCCATCATTATCAAGATTCATATTGCAAAACAAAGATTTAATAGGGGACACATCAATAACTTTTAGATCTTCATCTTTATTTTCAAAGTTCTCCGGTTTAGCGGCCATCTTATTAACTAAGGTAGCCTGTTTATCCGATATTTCAGCTATCGACTTCTCAAGACGAGCAATTTGGGATCTCAAACCATCAAATTCTTTAGACATATCATCGAGCTCTTTATTCATATAACTCATAAAGCTTTTTTGTTCCTTAAGCTCGTTTCTAAAGAAATTATTATGCTCAAATTGCAAAACCATAAAACTCCTGACGTTGCTTTCGATTTCTTCTAACCTTTTAAGATGAAGATCACCGAATCTCGGTAGAGCCATCGTGACAAACAAGCACTCCAACACACGAGCAAACGAGAAGCAAGCGAAAAAGAGGCGAACGAAAAAGAGAGGGCGAATAAAACGGCAAGGGTGAAGTGGGGGAGAGGAAAATGAGAGGCAAATGGCAAATAATTTTATGCGGGAGATAAGGGTTTGTGATGGGTACTTGGTATGTTGACTTTTGTGTAGCCCTCCCCGGCAACGGTGCCAGAAATCCTTCTTGCTACCTCTTGAGCACTGCGTTGGTTTTCCCTTGAAGAGGAAAGGGTGATGCAACAAAGTAGCGCAAGTATTTCCCTCAGTTTTTGAGAACCAAGGTATCAATCCAGTAGGAGGCTACGCGCGAGTCCCTCGCACCTACACAAACAAATAAATCCTCGCAACCAACGCGATAAGGGGTTGTCAATCCCTACACGGTCACTTACGAGAGTGAGATCTAATAGATATGATAAGATAATATTTTTGGTATTTTTATGATAAAGATGCAAAGTAAAATAAAAGGCAACGGAAATAACTAAGTGTTGGAAAATTAATATGATGGAAAATAGACCCGGGGGCCATAGGTTTCACTAGTGGCTTCTCTCAAGAGCATAAGTATTTTATGGTGGGTGAACAAATTACTGTTGAGAAATTGACAGAATTGAGCATAGTTATGAGAATATCTAGGTATGATCATGCATATAGGCATCACGTCCGAGACAAGTAGACCGACTCCTGCCTGCATCTACTACTATTACTCCACACACCGACCTCTATCCAGCATGCATCTAGAGTATTAAGTTCATAAGAACAGAGTAACGCTTTAAGCAAGATGACATGATGTAGAGGGATAAATTCATGCAATATGATAAAAAAAACCATCTTGTTATCCTCGATGCCAACAATACAATACGTGCCTTGATGCCCCTACTCTCACTGGGAAAGGACACCACAAGATTGAACCCAAAGCTAAGCACTTCTCCCATTGCAAGAAAGATCAATCTAGTAGGCCAAACCAAACTGATAATTCGAAGAGACTTGCAAAGATAACCAATCATACATAAAAGAATTCAGAAGATTCAAATATTGTTCATAGATAAACTTGATCATAAACCCACAATTCATGGGTCTCAACAAACACACCGCAAAAGAAGATTACATCAAATAGATCTCCACGAGAGAGGGGGAGAACATTGTATTGAGATCCAAAAAGAGAGAGGAAGCCATCTAGCAAATAACTATGGACCCGAAGGTCTGAGGTAAACTACTCACACTTCATCGGAGAGGCTATGGTGTTGATGTCGAAGCCCTCCGTGATCGATGCCCCCTCCGGCGGAGCTCCGGAACAGGCCCCAAGATGGGATCTCACGGGTACAGAAGGTTGCGGCGGTGGAATTAGGTTTTTGGCTCCGTATCTGATCGTTTGGGGTGCGTAGGTATATATAGGAGGAAGGAGTACGTCGGTGGAGCAACGTGGGGCCCACGAGGGTGGAGGGCGCGCCTGGGGGGGTAGGCGCGCCCCCTACCTCGTGGCTTTCTGGTGGCTTTCTTGACGTAGGGTCCAAGTCCTCTAGATCATGTTCGTTCTGAAAATCACGTTCCCGAAGGTTTCATTCCATTTGGAATCCGTTTGATATTCTTTTTCTGCGGAACTCTGAAATAGGCAAAAAACAGCAATTCTGGGCTGGGCCTCCGGTTAATAGGTTAGTCCCAAAAATAATATAAAAGTGAATAATAAAGCCCAATAATGTCCAAAACAGAAGATAATATAGCATGGAGCAATCAAAAATTATAGATACGTTGGAGACGTATCAAGGGCCTGGTGGACGGGTCTGCTGCATGCGTGGTCTGGGCTCCGGTCAAATCAGATCTGGCAGCGGCCTGCTTGCTGCGGGGTGGTAGAGATCGATAGTGGTCCCCTGTGCATGATGCTGGATGGAGGTTCAGCGAGCAGTCCAGGTAAAAACCTTGCTCCCAGCTAGTTGCCAAGGCCGGCGATGACGGCGCTCTTCTGTGTCATCCCCTTCTTGAAGACATCGTCGTGGAGAAGTTTCATACCTCTATCCACTACCTCTGGGGGGAACCCTAGATTAGTGAATCGGATGACGGTGGCGCTCTTGTGTCGTTCCCCCCTTGGGGGCGTCATTCTTGGAGGTGTGCATTGGCTCGAGGGACCAGTGGACGGTTTCAGCGATGGAGCGGCGTTTCTTGTGACGCATCGACGACGTGGAGTCTCGGCGGCGTGGCGCTTCAGGGTCTCGGCAGCAGATGCGTGATGGTGGACGCGCGTAGGAAGGTGATGTTGTCTGGTGTCATGGTGGCGTCGACGACAGGCCTGGCAAGGTCAATGTGTCAATACCTACTCTGAAGATGGATCGGTGGAAGACGGTGGCAGCGGCCTCTGCAACGTGCGCATGCGGTGCCCGCTGAGAGTGCGCTGGACCGGTGTGTGCTCCGGACTCCGGACCCGGCGATTGTGGCTTGGTTGAGACCTCCGGTTTTAGATGTTGGGCTTTGGTGTGAGGTCTGGGCAGGCAGACTCAACAATGCGCACCCCTTCTTCAAATTGATAGAAGTCGCGACAGATGTTGCAAGATGATGGCTTGAGATTTATTGATGTATTATTTTGTAAGGTCTTAAAGTGAATAATTAATAAAATGGTTGTATGCATCGCCCTGGTGCAGAGGCGGGGTCATCCTCCTTTTCGAAAAATGAAGATTCTTGATTCTTGGGGGCAGAGCATAGAAGGAAATATCATGTTTTATATGGCAAGATACAAATACCAAAAGCCATCCTTGACACTTCAATTTCGGATAGCTCTGTTCTACACCACCTCCCCAAATTGGCCCTCCTTTCTTGGTGGATGGCGCCAGGCCTTTGGAATAGGTGGATACTGGGTACAAGGTACTGGCTCTCGAAGTTTTCCCACAACCACACCCTCATTTCTCGCACACTCTCAAGCCACCAGGAGGCGCAGAGGACCGCAGGCTGCCATGGCTCGTCGGAGCATCTGAAGCTCGTCACGAGGTTCCAGTTCAACGCCCAGGATCGCCGCTGTCGTGGCACACCGAAGGAGCTCAAACTCGTGGTTACCAACAACTTCTATGTAGAAAGACTATATATAAAGATGAGGCAAGAGGTAATTCTGTCGTGAGTTGTTATTGTAGTGTTGCATACAGGCCGTTGATGAGCGATCGGACAACAGACACAAGACTGGGCTAACGGAGAAAAAGTAGCAGCAAGATGCTCCAGCGAAGGATGCTAATACTATCCCCGTTTCTGACGTATAGGAAAAGGTTGAAACACTTGACTTGTCAGTTGGTGTTCTTCACTTGGGAAAGCAAAGTTCAGACTGAATGTACTCCGTTTCTAGACTGAATATACTATGTTTTCAGGCCGGATGTACTCTGCTTTCAGACTAAAAGTGATCTGATGATTCAGCATTATCTATCGAGGGGGTCATTTACTCGGCAACTAGTGACACCCAGGGCAGCGTGCCGAAACAGCCTGCTAATACCGCTCTGATCTTGTTTAGGAGGTCATTTAAATGGTATTGGGAAGGTTAGGGGGTTAAGTAACTGGTTCTAGATGTCAGGGGATGAAGTGGCCGGTTGGTGCAACCCTGAGGGGTTATGTGGACTTCCTTCCCTTTTACCAGGGAAGGAGCGATGCTAGACCCACGTAAAGTTACGTGAGATTTTTACGTAAAGGCTGACTTGGTGGTAGTTAATTGGATTAGGATTAGTGGCTGGGGCCCACCCAGTTAAAATCAGGGGGGCGAGAGAGTTATTGAGGGAAAGTTACGTAAGTCTTCGTAAGCTCGTTCGTAGGTGTGGCATTATTGACCAGGGAAGATACAGACTCACAGATAGACCGGGCCAATACTGCTACATCGGCCCAAGCCAGGCCACGTTCGACGACTAAGTCAGAATAGGGCGTGAGGGAACGATTTCACATGCTCAATCGCTTCCTAGGACATTTACCCCTAGATACTCCCTGGGCACAAGCAATTGCCATAAGGAGAACCAGCACAATTTTGAAAAGCAGTTAAACAACTTTAGAATTAGAATCTCCAAAGCCTGCAACCATTGTGCCATTCATCTCGCCACCTGCTACCCCTTGCTATCAGTATGCTTAGTGTGTCATTTATGTGCTCCAGCTCAACGGTAGTTTGCACTCTATACCTTCCTCGAGGTTGGCCGCGTAGGGTGGCCCCGGTGATAGTGTGTTGTGTTTTCACTGTATCTATGTGACCAGAAGCGAACTCGCCGTCGGTAACTGAGCTTGGCAACCAACAAGATGGAAGCAATTTGTTGCGCCACTCTGATTGTGACGGACACACAGGCAAACCTCAACTGAGCAGCCAACACGGACCTCAATCTACCTTTCTTTTTTTTGCGGGAAATAACTTGCATCACTCATGTGGCATCAGCTACTTCAGAATTACAGAGTTCCACAATATTAACAGGACCAGAGGTAAGCCAAACTGCAGTTCTACCACTGGTCCGCCCATAGCTAGCTAATACATGACTCACCAAATTCTGGTTTCGTCGAATATGAGTATGACATGAGTAATCTAATCTCATTCACCATGAAGCCAAAACGAGATCTATCCATACCATTCTTCTTTAACAAATTTACTGCATAAACTGAGTCTGTCTCAATGTGAATTGGCATCTGGCTCCATTGCAAGGCCAAAGCCAAACCTTCCTTGATCGCCGAGAGCTCCGCTTCCAAAGCTTTAGAACAATAGTGTAAGCATCTGCATGAAGAGAAAAGAATGTCTCCTACTTGGTCCCTAAGGATCATACCACTTCCTGCCGATCCATATCTGCTTGAACAAAAGATCCATCAGTATTTAACTTGACCCACCCAGGCTCAAGGAGCTTCCAACGTATGCCACCAACGCCAGCATGTCCATCACGTATCTTCAGATTTGCAGAAGGTTCAGAAACCGGTGCCTTGCCTTTTACTGGGTCGAAGAGTGGATCATCTTGGATAGCAAGGATGGACTGAACATAACTACACAAGAACCGCTTGGACACATCAGTAGGAGGTGCAGGTTTATAATGGATAATTTCATTACAGACAAGACAAATCCTCCATAAGAGCATAAGCAGATGCAGCCTTAAAAATTCAGGAAGATCACCAACCAGATGCAACAGCCATTCATGTCCTGTATTCTGAACCTCGAGTACTGGTGGCAGCAGCCAAACTTCTGCGACTGAATTCCAAAGATCTAGGCTTGGTCTCCAACTCGAACTCCTAATGCATCCCATTCCCAGTGGATTATCTATAGGTGGCTCCAACGCCACTTGTTTTGTCACTCGCCCTTTTTTTAGAACGGAGGCATATGCCCGATCTTAAAATGAGGTCCTTACAGGGTTCGAACAAGGTTCACAGTTTTGCAGGACACAAAGGCAGTAGTCAAGACATGAACAAGGCTGCGAAGGGCAACACTAAAGATTGATACATGCCATCCAATTCACAGTGGATTATCTATAGGTCACTCTCACCCTTCGCAGCCTTGTTCATGTCTTTCCCACCAGTCACTCCCTCTCTTCTCCACCAACTGTGATTTATAGCCAAGATCCATAGCAACAAATGCATGGTTCAACCACTCAAGAGGTACAAACTTAAGTGTTTCCACGGATCGCCCGGTGTGGAAGATCTTCATACATTATGTAAAGTACCTTGTAAAGATATCACAAAAAATGAACTGATGCGTCAAGCTAGTTTGTCTTCCTCAAATACTAAAGGAATACTCTATGTGCTATGTTTTTCAATATGCAGCACTTCATTTTGTGGTTCCATTTACCGCTGACTATTGAAGATATCACAAATTTGATAAGATTGTTGGTGATGGCTACGCATCAATGACCAATTGTTCCTTTTATTGTGAATCTGCGTGTAATTTTACAATGTGTTTATCACATTACACGGAGAAAACTAAATCACTTGTATATTATCTCATTCAGTTAAACTCCCCGTACAGCTGGAAGAGCAATCAACAAAACTGAACTCTGTGTGTTTGTACAGTCTAGAATTTTAGGATAATAAGTTACAAATGCGTAAACTGTGGACTTACCTAGAGACAAATCTCACATGTTATGACTGGAAAAGGGTGAAAAATATAGCATATGTCAGGTCAAAATAACATGGGGAGTAATAGGTTGAATTTATACAATTTCCGCAAAAAAAAGGTTGAATGCATACATGTCCAATAGGAAAACCATCAGCATCCCACTGTTTGCATGAAAGAACAGATAAATACAGTGAGAACAACTAAACATAGAACAGTTGAATTCAGAAAGAAACTGGTACACACTAGACAGTTAACAAAGACTATAACTACTCCCTCCGTCCCAAAATTCTTGTCTTAGATTTGTCTAGATACGGATGTATCAAGTCACGTTTTAGTATTAGATACATCCGTATCTAGACAAATCCAAGACAAGAATTTTAGGACGGAGGGAGTATATCAAAGATAACAGCCTGCCTGCAAAAGCGCTGCAAGATTTCAGAAATAACCATTCCCCTCAAACTCCAAACAACGGGATACACCAAGAACTGAAAGATATATAGCTAAAAAGTAATGCATCAAGTTCCTTGTAAAGATCTTCATACACCTCAGTAGATATCATGGATGAATGGGCATTACAACAAGCAAATTTTAATAGCATCCGTGCAAAAAATGTTGCAAGATCCCATAAATAATTGTTCCCCTCCCACTTTAAACAACAAAGATACATCAAGAAACGAAAGGTACAGCCAAAAATATCATCAAATTCTGCATAAGCAAGAAGCATGAAGAATTCAGTCTCACCTGAGTACAGAATCAGAAATCAGGATCCTGTGTTGTAGCAGCACACATAGGGTATCCCCGTAGATACTAGTACAACACAATAATGGTATCATGGATGAATAGGCTTTAAAACAAGCAAGAACTTTGCATATTACAGGAAGCTGGTTACATCTCTCGTTTCTGTGGGAGCAACATACTCGAATTTAATCAAAAAACATTCAACACGAGTCTAAATTTCGAAGGGGGTAAAAGTACCGCCAATGGCGAACTACTTGTGACAACCGGCAAGGGTGCGAAAGCAAAAAAAATGCTCTTTTGAGTTCCTGGGCTCACAGCATCGTAAACTGTGTAGACTTACCTGGAGGCAAATCTCACATGATGAACTAGAAAAAAATTCGAAAGGTATAGCATATGTCAGGTCAAAAAAACCTGGGGACTAATAGGTTGATGGGCACAGAGCCAAATCGAGTATCCGGAGTGTATATGTGCAATAAGAAAACCATCAACATACTGCATCCCACTGTGACATGAAAGAAAAGGTAACACCAAGCCTGCCAAAATGTTGTAAGACCTCAAAAATAACTACTTCCATCCAAACAACTGGATACATCAATCAAGGAACTGAAAGATACAGCCAAAAAAAGAAATGCATCAAATTCCACATAGGCAACAGGATCCTGTGTTGCTGGAGCACGCGCGGGCACAGGACACCTCAGTAGATACCATGGATGAGCGGGCATTACAACAAGCAACAACTTGCCTACAAACTGGAGGCGAAAGCAGCGATGATAGCTGGGAATGGGATTCAGCGAGATGGAAGCAAGCTACTCCGCCACTTGGGTTGTGCGTGAGAGACCAGCAAACTTCAACAGAGAAGCTGACATGGACCTGTTGCACAGTTCGATCTAGCTCACATGGCAACGCTCGGGCTTTCTTCTCCAACTCGAATTCCTAATGCATCTCATTCCCAGACGGTTCATCTATAAGTGCTTTGTTTTGTCACTCCCGCCCCTTCGTGATGCCACTTGTTCTGTCGCTCTCTGCTTTCTTCTCCACCAACTGTGTTTTATAGACAAGATCCATAGCTATAGTTGCACGGTTCAACCACTCAAGAGGTACAAACTTGAGTGTTTGCACGGATCGCCCGACATGGAAGATCTTCATACATTCATGTAAGGTTCCTTGAAATGAAATCACAAAATGAACTGATGACTCGAGCTACGTGGTCTTCCTCAGCTACTGAAGAAATACTCTATGTACTCTGTTTTCAATATGCAGTACTTTATTTCGTGGTTCCATTTGCCCCTGAAAATTAAAGATATCTCATATTTTGTAAGATTATTGGTGATGGCTGCACATAAATCCGATTTGTTCCTTTTATTGTGAACCTGTGTGTATTTCTTACAATGTGTTTATCGCATTACATGGAGAAACTGAAGTCAAACCGCCCATACAGCAGGAAGAGCGATAACAAAACTGAACTCTGTTTATACAGTCAGGTATTTTAGAGAAATAAAATGCTCTTTTGAGTTCCGGGCTCACATTGACTTACTGGAGACAAATCTCACATGATGAACTCGGAAAAAAATAATGAAAGGTATAGCATATATCAGGTCAAAATAACCTGGGGAGTAATAGGTTGAATACATATGTGCAATAAGAAAACCATCAGCATCCCAGTGTTTGCATGAAAGTACAGCATATAGTACCATTGAATTCAGAAAGTATTTAATATATGAGCCAAATCTTTATTGTGTTTAATATATGAGGCAAATCTTTTACCTCTGTTTCGAAAACAAAAAAAACTGGTAGACAGTTGATAAAGACTAGAACTAAATATATCAAAGATAACAGCATGCCTACAAAAACGCTGCAAAACCTCGTAATAATCATTTCCCTCCAAACAACTGGATACATCAAGAAACTGAAAGATACAGCCATTAAATAAGAAATGTATCAAATGCCACGTAGGAGCACGCACAGGACACCTCAGTAGCTATCATGGATGAATGGGCATTACAACAAGCAACAACTTGTGTACTACATGAAACCGGGAACGCTGCTCCTTTGCGAGTACATGGGAGCAGCATACTTGTGAATTTAACCCAAATTCATCCAACACGAGTCAAAATTACACCAGGGGTGGAAGTACCACCGCTGGCTAACTACTTGCGATGCCGTCCGCTACCACCACCTCTCCCTGGTGAATGTCGGCCTCCACGTTGTTGTGGTCTTCTACCACGGAAAGATGAGTTCCCCTGATTAAAGTGCCCAGAATTGAATTGCATAGGAGGCTGACCTCCATCTCCACGAGGTGAAGGTAGCGAATTGAACTGCATAGGAGGCTGACCTCCATCTCCATGGGGTGATGGTAGGGAATTGAACTGCATAGGAGGCTGGCCTCCATCTCCGTGCGGTGATGGTAGGGAATTGAACTGCATAGGAGGCTGGCCTCCATCTCCGTGTGGTGATGGGAGGCGCCCATGTCCTTGCATGTTTGCATTTCCAGGAGGCTGATCTCCATCTTCATGTTGTGATGGGAAGCGCCCAAATCCTTGGGTGTTGGGAAATCCAGCAGGCGGCCCTTGGTTAGCCATGTGTGGAAACTGACCAAAGTTGCCTTGCCCCATAGGAAATTGAGATGCCTGGCCAAAAGGATGATTTACTGGCGGTCCACCAAATGGCATCATGTTTGCACTCATTGTGCTCCCTGGCATAAATTGTTGTTGGGCCATGGGCATTCCATTTGGGAAGCCACCAAAGTTCTGATTCTGTAAATACTGCTGGAACTGGTTGGCTCCCATAAGTATATTCTGCATAATATTAGCTGCAAGAGCAGCTCCATCAACTCCCATGTTTGGCTGCCCTGGAGGTGGAAGCCCGCCAGGCCAAACCATATTTGGCTGCTGAGAGAACTGCTGTGGGTTGATGAAGCAACTGCCCATCTGATTTGCAAGTTGAACAGGTGATGGCATAGCATGATTCATTGAGATTGACGGCAGCATTGTTGGTGCACTCATAGGAAAGTTTTGAGGACCCGTTTGTCGCGTTGTGCTGTCAGCAACAGCAGTTGCCATATCAGACCGGTGAAATCGAGGCTGTGGTCGGCGATCTGGTGTTGATGCATCATGGATTCTAGGTGACATGTCCCTTGGTGTACTCATCGGATAATTTTGTTGACCCAACTGATGTGTCACACTGTCAGCCATATCCGAGCGGTGGAAACGACGCTGTGACTGGTGACCAGATGTCGGTGTATCGTGGGTCCTCGGTGGCATGTCATTTCGAAATCCAGCACCCCTGGTCTGCACCCTCTTCTTGTCACCAGAAGGTTTCTTAGAATCATGCGGCCTATCAGTCTGCCTTTTTACCAGTCGTAGTGATCTTTTGTACTCAGCCTCCTGCTCATCATCAGAGAATTCAGGTTCATCTGCCTCCTCATCATGGTCAGCAGATTCATCATAGCCTTTGGCATATAGCTCTTTCATATTTAGGATATGATCTGCAAACTCCGCAACAAAACAGACAGTAGTTCCTGCACTGATCCCAGCAGGCACTTCTTCCGCGGAATTATACCGCACAAGATAGTAAGGGTTTTTTACAGGTCCAAATATTTCATCAACAATGCCAAGTGGTGTCCTGCTCTCAGTTATCCAGAGTATAGAACCCTCAGTCAGGGGACTGTGTTCCACTGATCCTTCAACAATCACTCTCTCCCCCATGATCTGGATGACCAGCAAACAGACAACCAGTCAGTATATGGATCTCATAGGAAATATACTAGTATCTCAACAGTCTAAACAAGAACCCCTATCTGTCTACAAAAATATCTAACAACACACTGGAAAAATATGCTATTCAAAATAATAGCTGCATTAATGAAATGTATAGACACCATCATCCAAACACTTACAAATTCCAGAATGCACTACTAATACAGTAGAAACATACATCAGTGAGTACCATAGATCTCTGGTTCTTACATTACAATTAGCTACTGGTTTTAACACATACAGATAATGGTGACTGATTAAATCATCATCACATTACATAGAAAGAACAGGTACCTATAAAGTGCTGGAAAAATAAAGTTTTTGTTTCCAACAAATGCAAACAAAAATCTAGCTGAAGTAAAAGTTAAATTCAAGACTTACAGCTGTAATTGTTCCCACTGGAAGTGCCTTATGATGCGGTTCCAACTGCACTTCAATGTTTGGAACTGGAGGAAGTACCTGCAAGGTATATGGTACATCTACTTTAGAATAGAGATACAATCAAGGAACAATGATATTTTAACAGTTATATGTGTGGTTTTGGCATAGTTAAAAGAGGCGCGCCTAGCTCTATGCGATAGCAAAACGTCAAGTGCTTAAGTGTGCGCTTTGGTGAGAAAAGCACAAGGCAGTGGCAAACACACAATTAACGCCTAGTGCTTTTTTTAACTTTGGTTTTTGGCAACTGAGCCCAAGTGTGTTCATGTAGCAACTACATAGTAATAGAAAATAATTTGTCGCTATGGTAGCTACAGAAAGTGCAGGATTTTCAGAGGAACAAATGGATAACTAAGCATTTAACTTCTACTGGCCTATCAAATGAATAAAATTTGACCATGAAACAAATATTGATACAAGTCGGCTGCATCTAACTAGAACCAAATTCTAACATGATAGCAAGTGATTCATATTATACTAGACGCAAGAGAGGTGCACATCGTGAGATAAACTTAATACCTCTACTTCATGTTTGGACTTGATAGGACCCTTTGGTGTTTCGTCATCATCCCCATCGTCGACTCCAACCATCAGCTCACCCTCTTCAAGGAGGGCCTCCATGTCACTGGGACCACTATGCTTTTTGGCCACCGGCACTTCGTCATCACTGCTCAACGAGGCTTCACTTGACTCCTCATCATTTTTGGCCGGCTCCTCCTCATCATCATCACTGCTCGATGAGGCTTCACTTAATTCCTCATCCTCGCTGCTCTCCGACTCTTTGTCCTTGCTTTCCTCCTCCCACTTGCCTCCTCCACGCTCCACCTCCTCATTTACCATGGTCCCAGAACTCATCTCAGCATCAACAGAAGCAATGGTACTAGTATCAGCATCAACAGCAGCTACGGTACTAGTATCAGCATCAACAGCACCTACGGCGCTCATCTCAGCGTCAACAGAAGCCCCGGTACTAGTCTCGGCATGAACAGCAGCTACGGCACTAGTGTCAGCGTCAACAGCAGACATGGTACTATTGTCAGCAGCAACAGCAGCTACTGCACTCATCTCAGCATCAACAGGAGCAACGGTGCTAACCGCAGCATGAACGGCAGCTACGGTACTAGCATCAGCATCACCAGCAGCTATGGTACACATATCGGCATCAATCGCTGCCTCCAAACTATCCCCTTCTGCAACGAAATCGCCAATCCCCAACACAGGAGCCTGGCCCGGGCCAAGCTCCCCGCCCAATCCACCTCCCAGCAGCATCACGGCCTCCTTCTTGACCTCCAACAGGACGCCGCGAGGAGCGTCGAGCAGGCCGGGCGGCCCGCCCTTCTCCTCCGCCGCGACCTCCCCCTCCCCCAACTTGACGATTTGGTCCAAGCCCAACCCGCCGCTGCCGGACGCAAAATCAATCCCACCCGGACCAGCGGCCGCCTCGCCGAGGCCGAAGCTCTTGGCCAGCTCGCTCGCCATGGCCTGGTCGAAATCGAAGTCGTCGAGGAGCCACTCCTCGACGGGGTCGAAGGCGGCGGCGGCGGCCGGGTCGGAGGGGGGCGCGGGCGGCGGGGAGGGGGAGGGAGACGGGGGCCTAGGATGCCGCGCCATGTGTGGTGGGGGTGGGGGTGGGGGTGGGGGTGGGGTTTCGGAGAGGCGGCGCCATGGGTGGTTGATTTTATCTCTGGCGGTCGGGGGGTTTAGGGTTTTAGGCCGCGGCGGCTGGCTGCGCGGCGCGGGGTGCGGGGAGGGGAGGAGGGTGGGGAACGGCTGCTTGCTCTGCTCTGTGGTGTTCTCGCGCGGTGGGCAGGGCTGGGGAGGGTGTCTCCGTCCGCGAATCAGGGCTCAGGAGACGCACATCGGCAGGTCCTCCGCCCGGCACGAATCTCAGCGCTCGGGTTCTCGGAGGTACCCCTTCTGTCCTTTTAAAATTTGTCTGACCATATTTAAATTAAAAAATATAAACATCTACAAATATTAAAGTTATACGATGTGAAATTTGAATTCATTACGCATATAATGATATTGGTTTCATATTATGATTGTTCATGTTTTTTTTAAAGTTGGTCAAATTTTACTAAGTTTGACTTGAGGTAAATCTTATATGCTCAGTAAAAGGACCAGAGGGAGTAAATGTTTGTAACGGGCCGACCGCCTGGCATCACGCCGGTCTATGCGCTGTGCGACATGCATCTATGTAGCCCACGCGCAGTTTCCCCTTGTGGGGTTCATGCACGCTCGACCCTCTCCTACATTATTCCTTCGCGGCCTGTCTCCTCCACTCATTTTATCTGTCGCTCCTTTTCCTTGATCTTTGTCGCATCTCGTCTTCTTCATTGTTGAATGTTGCTGCATGGCGATGAGCGGCGTGATGAGGCCCTACTGCTAGGGCAAGCCACCTCTGGGGTAGCGAGGCACTGCGGCCTGCAACTAGGGGACGAGCCACCGCAGGCGGCAAATACGACAACAATCAACCCCTCATTTCCCCCCTCCGGCACACATGAGCTACAACGGCAGTGATGGGGAACGTTAGTACGGTGTTGACGGGGGGTTGCAATGGGGGGAACCGCGTGTTCCAACTACGATTGCCGAATGCTGGAACCAGACGGCTATGATGCTGCGACTGCAGCCACCACATGCTGGAACCAGTCGGATGTGGTGTTGCGACCTGGGTGTATGCTTCGTCGTCGTGGCGTTCAACGACTTTATGGTGGAAGTTGCGACCGACGCATGGGCTAACTGCAATCTGTGCCTAGGATGGCTGCGAACGGCGACACTGGAAGATGTAGTTAGGGGTGAGCCAAGAAGATGTGATTGGCTGTGATACAACCAACAACCCTGGAAGTGGCGGCTAGGGGCGAGCCAGTAAGATGTGACTGGCGGTGGACGATGTTGTGACTGAAGAGCCCAAAAGATGCGACCGACACAGGGCATAGATGTTACTCGGGACTTGCGGCGGTGGGCAAGCCCAGAAGCTGGAATTAGCAACGGCCAATGTTGCGAGCGAGGGAGGATGCTGCCATAGAAAAATTCCTGAAGCGAAAGGTGTAGCCGCAATATAGCAGGCAAAGCGGGAGCTGTAGCCACAATACTAAATTCCCAAACATTTTTTTATTCATGATCTTTTTGATAATGCAAACAATTTTTGGAAATTCTGAACAATTTTTGAAAAGGATGAACACCTTTTTTGTTTTCGTGAAATCTTTGAAAACATGAACAACTTTTGTAGAAGACAAAAGTTTGTTGAAGTTATCAACAACTTTTGAAAAAACAAACTTTTCTGACATTTTGATTTTTTAAGCGAGAATATTTGTTTGAAAATTAAAAAAATGTCAATAGTTTTTTAAAACAAAAAAATCTTGAAGAAAAAAAAATGGAAAATAAAAATAAAATAAAAAGGAACAGAAACGGGAAAATGAAAACCCAAGAAAACAGTAAAAGAAAAAACCGCTTTTGCCTTGTTGTGGTGTAGTGGGCCGGCCCATTTCTCGTGTTGGGAGGTTTGTCCTGTGCATGCGGTCGACATTACGACGTAGAGAGCGTCACATAGGATTTTCCCATAGTTAGTTATTAGTTATGTTAAAATTTTAAAATAATAGTTATATGTATGTTGTGCGACCCGATCGATACGAGTAAGCATGTGCCAGCTTATCTTAACCGTATCGACTTTGGGAACCTTATGTAAGAACCGTCAAAATTAGATAACAATAATTTCAACGGCGTTGCCCAAACATTAATTAAAATAATAGAAACACCTGACATTTAATTTTTATTATAGCAAATAGCATTTGACCATGCACAACAAAATATTTTCCAAACCTCCATGTATTCTACAAATTTATAATCAGATCTTGGTCTCATTTTTTTCCACATAAAGTAAATGCCAACTAATGGCCAGTCAAGCAAATTACACTTGTCCCTAGTACAGCCTACAAGAGACACAAGTGGAGGCATGCATGCAAGCCTAACCACGCATGCATGCCAGATGTAATGCCTCTCCAAACCGATATAGCTACTAACCCCACTATAAATAGGAGCCATTCCTTTCACTGTGGTCCATTCCACCTCACACACACACATACACTGGAGTACCACCACCACTTGCCTTTTCACCTTCTGCCACACTGCTGTCCTTCACTGCGGTGAAGCCCTTTGGGTCGCATGCGCCATCAGGTACTAATCAAGTACCTTGTTGTGTTAGCCCTTCTTGCTTGACTTCTTGTCTATCTTCACCTCGGTTTGAATCAGTCCATGAGCATCTATTCACCTTGATCTATTTATCTTGCTGTAAAAAGAACAAAATGTTTGCGTAAACACCCAAGTTAATCAAAACTAATTAGATCAATTGCAAAAGCTTGTAAAAGTTTCTGTGAATGACATCTATGGCTTGTACTAGATCTAACATGCCAAGAATCAAATCCTAAGTACTAGTAACTTGCTAAGACATGTATGTGTGTATCCAAAAGATCAATCTTCCTGTGTATACTACCTTGTTCTAATTATTAATCCCTGCCAATCTGTAGCAAAAATTGAGTGATTGATGTTTATAATCTACTCACAAGTAATTAATTTTGGAGTTTCACTGCCACTATTTGCTTCTATATGGTGTTCAAGGATGAGTAGCACTAGTTAGGAACAGCATTTAGATCTAATCAGTAGCAATACCATGACCACGCCATAGATTAAATCTTGATTAATCTCATGGCCTTGAGATAAACAAAGAGAAAGAAGGCAATATGGCTGAGTGGGCAATAGTAGGGCCTGAGATAAAATGAACACTATATGCGCACCCACGTTGACATCTAGCAGGCACTCGATGTGAAATTTGGAACACTTATGGAGAAGGAATCAGAATTAGTACTTACCAGTAGTAGCAGTAGGATGTGGCTAGTCCACACCGTTAGCAGCAGAGCCATGCGACCGAGCAGCGCCGGTGAAGCCGCACACGCCCGACGCCCGTGGCTGCACGCCTCGTGTGTGTGGCTGCGCTGGGGGAGGATGTAGGCATGGAGACGTCGTTGCCGCTGCAGCCGGTGGCAAGCCCACCGGACCTGAATCAGGCGGCGCTAGGATTGAGTGGTGGCGACGTTTTTGGCGCCGGCGGATAAAATAAATAGGGGGAAATGGTAGAGGGAGACGAGGAGAATCTGTAGGTGTCCACCGTGTCGCCGGAGATGCCCGGACGGGGCAGATCGAGGCGGCGGCGGCCATGCTCTGTTCTTGGGGAGAGAGAGAGAGGTGGGTGGCTGGTTCTGTTCTTGGGATAGCAGAGAAGACGAGGAGAGGAACGAGCTGGGTTCAACGAGTAAAGTACTAGTAGTGCAGGCTACTGTTTCCTTTTTACTTATCATTTTTTTTACTCTCTAGACTGGATGGCATACGTGCATGCTACTCTGATTTGGATGGTTTGATGCATTTTATCTCTCAATGAAACACTAGGACGTATCACAACCTAGTTAATTAATTATGGCTTGCCCAACATGGCCGTGTTGCTGGATCTTTAGATTTTAAATTAGGAAATATAAACATGGTTGTGAAATAATTATCAGGAGCCGATCTCGGATCCGTAGGAGCCACGCCCGGTGGTTCCGAGTTGGTCGAAGCACTATCCGGCAAGTCGTCATCTCCTTGACCATGTCTTGATAAATGTTTTCCGGGCTATGGGTCATTTCCAAAATTTTGCATAAGATTTTAAAATAAATATTTTTCATAAATAAAATGAAATTTGGATCAGGTGGATCCACTGATTTGGCAATTGGACCAGATCAGGTGAAGCATCTGTATTAAGTAGTTGTGACCCGGGTAGGGTTACAATATAAATAAATATTTGGTGGGTAGGGGAGCTCATGTTGGTGAAAGCAACCCAGGGAGGGTCGGCTTGGATGGCGGGCTCCTCTACATAGGGTATCACATTAGGACACAACCAACTGGCGCTTACTTCAAAAGCGGCGCAAACCGTACTGACCATAGACCTGGAATGGGACGGGCTGAACCAACTACCCATGCCAAGTAGCTGCCTCTGCATGGGTGAGAAGGTGGCTGTAGCCGGGTAGGTACAGTCACCCTAGGGCGGGACCGCCGGTCAGGGGTCTCGACCCGCGGGCCTTTAGTAAGGCAAGGTGGAAAAGCAGAGGTAGTGTACGGGCTGGTTAAAGGTTCTGGTTCCTTGGTCTAGTCGTGTGCACGGGTAGCGCATGGACGACTTGGACCAAGTGATGCTATGGGTAAAGCAGTACACCTCTGATCAGAGTAAATGTGATATCACTCCCAGCTTCCGGGTTTGGAAGTGCGTCGTGTGGGTTTTCCTCTGACACAGGATGTAAGATCCCACGTCGCTCTGTCGCCAGTAGATTTTATAAATAAAATTTGGTTTTCAACAAAATGGGTTAAGGGAAAATATTTTTACCTACAAAGTATTTTGAGCTAATGGCTCGGTGGTTGTAGCCGTGGCCGGTAAAGTTATTCCTCTTTAAAGACTCTTGCATCCACTTTTCCCGGCGACTTGCGGAGTACGTATTTTATACGTACTCAGCTGCACTTATGTTGTTTTTCAGAACAAGAGAGTTATGAGAACTCTGAGGTGATAGAGAATGGTACTTATGATGAATCTGGTCATCTTAATGACTTCGGTTATTCTGAAGTGGAGTATGTTTATGAGGAAGTCGACAATCAAGGCTATGAAGAGTAGATGCCCTCCATGGTTGGTTTAGAAGGCACGTAACTAGAAGTGGATGACGATCTATCGTCATGGTCGCTTAGGCTTAGTCGACACTTGAGGTGTCAATGTAATAAAAGCTTGCCTACTCATGGCAGCTGCACCGTCTTGTACATGATACTGTTCTCCTTAACTGATCCTGGCGCAACTCTGAAGTGACGGCTTCCGTTACGCCTGACCCTGTCGGACGTAACGGGGCGTCACACCTTATAGATGGGTCCAGGCCGAATTTTACAGGTTTGGGTACCTTGTAGAAGATTCATGAATTGTTTTTTCTTTTTATTTCTGTTTCTTTTTTCTTCAAAATAGCTAAGTTCAAAAGATGTCAACATACTTATTTATCCATATTTTCAAAATAGGTCAAAAAATTTAAAAAAATGGTCGCGTTTCCAAAAAAGTTTAGAGTTTCAAATTTTTTGTGTTTTCAAAAAAGTCACAATTTGAAATCTTTTTTAAATTTTTCCAAAGTTTCAAAATGTGTTCCACTTTCTAGAAAATTTGTATTGAGTTCCACTTTTCGAAATGTCATGATTTTTGCTTTTTGTGTCTCGAGGCACGAGCTGAGTTTTTAGCTAAAATTCTATGACATATTGTGTTTGTGTACTCATTTATTTTCAGAAGTTTTGGAAAGTTTTTGCCTAAGTTTTTGACATTGGAGCCCGGTAGCACAAGAACCTCCGTTGCACCAGATACGTCTTCCCTTAAATGGGCTGGCCCAGGCGCGCTATGTATTTTTTTTTCTCTTTTCGTGTGAAAAAATTTGATCATTTATTTCAAAATGTTAATCAAGCATTTGAAAAAAAAGAAACTATTTGAAAAATATTAATCAAGCATTTAAGAAAAGTTAAACGTGTATAGAAAATATGTTACCCATGTATATTAAAAGAATATTATTTTTATCTGAAAATGTTAAATATGTAGAGAAAAAATGTAGACTATGTATTAAACATTATTAATCTTGTATTAAAAAAATTAAAATCAAGCATTTGAAAATGTTTAAATATACATAGAAAAAATGTTGACCATGTATTCTAAATTTTGTAATATTGTATTTGAAAAATATTAAAAATGTGTATAAAAAATGTTGACCATGTATTATGAAAATGTTAATCTAGCATTGGAAAAATGTTGAATCTGTATAGAAAAAATGTTGACCATGTATTCAATTTTTCTGATCCTTTATTTTTGAAATGACTAGTATTAGAAAATGGTATTAGATATATACCAAAAGTCTGTATAGAAAAACAGTAAATACTGAGAGAAAACAAAAAAAACCGATGAAAAACGAAATAAAGAAAACTGAAGAAAAAGCGGTGAAAACCAAAGAAACTAAAAGAAACACCTCAGAAACGTAGAAAAACGGAAACCCGAAGAAAACCGTGAAAATTCACGAGGAAACAAAGAAAAACAAAAAAGAAAACAGGAAAACACAGAAAAAAAACCAGTGCAAAAGTGAAAAAGGAATCATATAAACAAGAAAAACCGAGGAGAATGATAAAGAAAAAAACTGGAGAAAAGAAAAACCTGGTGAAAACAAGGAAATATATAAAGAAAATCGATGAATAACAAAGAAATCCATGGAGAAGCAAAGAAAACTGGTAAGAACCATGTAAAAAAAAATTAAAAACAATAAAAAACAGAATACCAAAAAAAGTAGGGCCAATTCCATTTTTCCCCCTAACTTTGTCCCGACCTCATCTTTACCCCTAAATAAAAATAGTGCTCAACTTTACCCTTCTTCCGTTAGATGCGCTTATAGAAATGCCCTTCCGTACATTTTCCGTCCAGTCAAAGATGTAAATCTCCCAAAAAAGTAATGAAAAAGAAAATAAAAATAAATAAATAACATACCGAACGAGCGAGTGAGTATTGACAAATCCAACGAGCAGCGATAGTGCGAGGGAGGAGATGAAAATGGTTTGGTCCGATTCATTCACAAGAGCAAAATTCCTTCAGGCAAGAGCAGCTATTGTCTCGCTATAAGCGAGACATAGCTCTCGCTGTCCAAGAGATGGCAGGAAACAGGTGGAAATTGCAGACTCCTGGTCCTGGGTATGAATTGCCCTGCACGCCAATTGCTGAGGTGTTGCACATAGAGACTTTTCATTGCCATTTGTGGTGTGAATTAATCCACTCATAACTTGGGGTGTTTCACGTGGATATAGACTAGTCCTGAGTCCTGACTCCTGGAAGAGCCAGTCTGTAGTATGGACGAACCGGGGAATTCCTTGTCCAGCAAACTTTTCTGATGCAACAGCTGCCATCGATGAGCATGGTGAGGAGGGTCATACAGTCATACTTCAGAAAGGGTTGTTTTGGCAATATGGCCTACATAAAATAGGTGTAAGAAATGCGATACAAGGGCACAAAAGTCCATCAGAAAGGGTTGCCTCAGCCAACCAAATGCCCTTAATTACCAGCTAACTAAGTCAGGGAAAAAAATCATTGTCTTTACTAATAGTAGTAGAGTACTACTAGACTACTAGCGGTAGGAAAGGGCAAGAAACTAAGTAAGTTGGAAATGAAAGGAAGTGAAGATTACTCTTTTTTTTTTCTCAAACGCGCCTTCAAAAGAAACTAAGTAAGTTGGAAATAAAAATAGCGACTTGAATGTATTACCTTCAAAAGGCAGACCGCAGTTTGGACAAGACCTTGATGAATTGCATCTAGCTTGCTGAAAGCTCAGAAGTTTGCTCCCATGCCATAGTCTTTCTTTTTCCTGTGATGGAGCAGCAGCCGTAGGCTCAGAAGGTTGACTAGAAATTCTGTCCATCTCACCAGCCTCGCAACAGCAGGAAAATAGCCGCTCACCTGTCACTATATATAAATAAAACAGGTTCCAGGACATCAACTGTGAACGCAGACATAGTACCTGACCAAGGGAGTTTTTATTGACCGGAATATCGGGTCGCATATATATACATACAGAGTATATCAATGACTTATACCGTGCTCTCATACACCACCTACCTTAGCACATCTCAAGATGGATCTTGTCATAGCCGCTGTCGCAGGTGATCTCTCGAACCATTTCATCTCTTTCCTGATGAACAAGTACGCAGATCACGCGTGCTTGGAGGACAAGGTGGAGAGGCTGCAACAGCTCTTGCTGAGAGTTGGCATGGTTGTTGAGGAGGCAGACTCGCGGTACATCACCAACTCTTGTATGCTCATACAGCTGAAGACCCTGGCGGCAGCCATGTACCAAGGCCACCATGCACTCGACACCATCAAGTATGGGAAACAGAAGGATGTTGCAGAGGAATTGGTATGTGACGCATTCGCCTTATCTGTCTCCACTCCTTGCAAACGTTCTCGCACATTCGGTAATCGTGCAACAAACAGGGTTCTCGAACCAGAGTTGCAAAGCGCGCTGCAGAACCTAGAGGCTAGTGTTGCTAACATGGCGGAGTTTGTCGTGCTTTTGGGGGGATGCGAGCGCATCTCCCGTAGACCCTATGATGCATATCTTTACATCGATAACTTCATGTTTGGTCGCCATGTCGAGAAGCAGCAGATCATCAGGTTCTTGCTGCACCACAACACCCCTGGTTCTCCGGCCCTGTGTTTTGATTTTCGGTTTGAGCTTTTTTTCGCCCTAGGCCGAGATGGCCGAATTTCGGCCATTTTCAAAAATTTCGGCTGAAATTTGGCCAAATTTTGACTGCAATTTGACTTAAATTTGACCAAAATTTGCTAAATTTGAACAATTTCGGTCTAAATACACTTTTCGCCCCAGGCCGAGATGGCCGAAATTCGGCCGAAATCCACTTTTTTCGGCCGAAAATCAAAACACAGCTCCGGCCGTGCTTCCAATCATTGGTGGTGCTGGAGTTGGGAAGAAAACTCTTGTCGCCCATGTATGCGACGATGAGAGGGTGCGTTCTCACTTTTCTGTGATTTTGCACCTGAATGGAGATCACCTTTTCAGAATGACAGACCATGAAAGATTGTCAGGGAGGATATTGGTAGTTATTGAGTTTGTTTCATATATAGATGAAGATGACTGGACAATATTCTATCATTTTGTTATGAACATGGACAGGGGAAGCAAGGTGATGATCTTAGGTCGATCCGCAGAGCTAGAGAAGTTTGGAACAGTTAAACCTATATCCCTGAAATGTTTGGCATTAGAAGAGTTCAGGTACCTGTTCAAGACACTCGCATTCGGAAGTGCGAACCCAACAGATTATCCGCGATTAGTCGCGATGGTCGAAGAGTTTGTCATGGTGTTGGGAGGGTCACTCATCTTAGCAAATGTGCTTGCAGATGCACTGAGGAAAAATCTAGGTGCCCGTTTCTGGATGTACAGGTTGAACGCGGTCAGAGATATGGTCAAGGCGAACATTTCTTGTTTTGGCGCCCATCCACAGATGCTTCTGAATCAAGGTCACCCAGTGCACCTAATCGGCGGCAACATTTTGTCTCCTGCAGCTCCATCGCGCGTTGTAGACTGTGCTATCGGTATGGCTAATGCGCCGGAAGATGGTCTACCTAGGATTATGTTTGGGGACTTAATATCAGCAGCAGGTCACCTTGTCTTACCCAAAGGAGATTTTAGGCTAATTTCATGGGAATCAAGGCTACCGCCTTACACATAATTTATTCACTTGGTGCACTCTGTTCCAAGCTGCCGCAATGATAAAACTGTAACACCCTTGTCAGGGAAGAAGCGTCCGGGTTTATTTGCCTAACTTTTATGTAATGATGTATTTGAGTAGTATTTTGTGAGACCTTAGGAGTTGTGCATCCAGTGAAGCATGCCAATTGAAGGCGGGTCATAATTTTAATTTGTCTAGACCATCAGACCGTGTTAATGTCTCTTGAGGAAGGGTTGTTAATTGTTATGGCAATATGGCCAACATAAAATTGGTATAAGAGATCAAAATACTAGTGCATAGAAGTCCATCTGAAAAAGGTTAGTTCAGCCAACTAAATACCCACCAACTAACCAAGTGAGAGAGCACATGTGCTAACCAAATCAGGCAACAAACTTTGTATGGCGTTGCTACTTGCCAGTTTCTAGTCGTATCTAACAAGTGAGAACCAATGCAAGAACCTTAAATTACTCGCAAGTCTAATAAGATGGGGAACCGTGCGCTGACCTTGGTGGCGTGGCAGACCAGCAATCTCACATCGTCAGCTCTTCAGACAAGGTGTTGGTGGCTTCATGGTCATACATGGAACACCATCCGGGCACCAGAGCGGCGCTGACTTCCCCCGCACCCTGCCTTATTGAAGACAGAGGAAGTGACACACAATAAAGATGGTTAATGAAAAACCGAGTGCACCAAAAAAGGTATTTTTTTTCCAAGAGGTTTACTTTAATGAAAAAGTTTGTATGAAATGCAATACAAATGGTTCTTTGGATAAAATTCCTATGAGATAATATCCTATAAACCAAACATCGTACACACACACGCGCGCGCGCGCACACACACACAGACACACACACACAAAATACATGACTTCCAAGAAGGCTCGCATTCAATATTTTCTAACTTCCACTGCAAATATATATCCAAAATTATTTATATTGATTGAATGAAAATGGCATCATTAAAACTTTCAAAAAATTAAAAATATAACATTCCATGATCAAAAGATATGTATTGGAGACCATGTCAATATTTGAATTATCTCTTTATAAACTGAGCGAATACTTGAGATTCCAACTCTACAAAATCCCCGTAGAAATTGTCCGAATCAAAAGGCCTTACAAAGGCACTGCTCTACGCTTCCTCCCAGACAGGGGAGTACTCTGTTCCGCCACACCTGGAGCACCATTTCCATTTGGAACAAAATGAACAAACGAGGTGTAAGGCAGCAACCTTGATTCCCAAGAAACCACATTGAAATCCCCTTGTGGTCTAAATCCAGGATCCATCACCAGATCCCCAAACCTCACACTCGGTAGCAATTCCCTTTCCGCCGTAACTTCAGTGCGGCTGCTGCCACTGGTACAGGAATACACGACCCGGAGTGGAGAATCCATGGGATGCAAGACCAAGTCAGTAACGTCTATCTGCTGGCGTCTCCGGGCGAGGAGCTTCGGGTGCTCCCCAAACAGGGATAAGTTCCTCTCGACTACCCTTCTCAGCCCGCTCAAGATGCAGAGCCAGAAATGGACGCTGAGGTTCCTCCTCATGATGTCCGCAAACGGATTTGCAGTGCCGATTGACCATTCGGATTGGAATTCCCTGGCCAGCTCGTCTGCTATCCGCGCTAACCGTGGGTGCTGCGCCGGGTTCGCGCTCCCGAATGCGAGTGTCTTGAAGAGATAGCTGAACTCCTCGTATGACAGGGTGTTGAGGAAGATTGGCTCCACTGTTCCAAGTTGCTCTGTACTTTTAAGCCAGCTGATGATGATCACCTTGCTTCCACTGTCCATGCTCACCACGAATGAGCAGAACTTGGCCCAATCCTCCTCCTTGACATCTGAGACAAGCTCGACAACCACCAGTATCTTCCCTGACATAAGACCACCATGGTCTGCAATTCTACAAAAGGAATCTCCATTCAGCTGCAGAATCGAAGAGAAGTGTGAGCGGACTCTCTCGTCCTTGCATACATGGGCGAGCAGAGTCCTCTTCCCGACCAGTGGACCACCGATGATCGGGAGAACAGCCGGAACACCACCGGAAGAGCCGTGCTGCAACATGAAGTTCAGGAGCTTTTGCTTCTCAGCGTGTCGTCCAAACATGATGTTGTCATTGTATAGATACGCATCGTATGGTCGACGCAGCATACGGTCGCATCCACCCAAAAGAACAACAAACTCCGTCATGCCAGCGACTACATCCTCCAAGCTCTCCAACGCGCCCTGCAAGTCGACGGGGTATGTGGCCTTGTTCTTTCTAGCACTGCAAAGAACCATGCGAAAACGTTTGGGAGCAGATGGATTGCGAACCTCCCCCTCCTCCATGGAATCTTCAAGTGAGATGTACCTGGATGCACCTAGTGCCCAGTAGCCTCGGTACATGGCGTCCGCAAGCATACTGAGCTGCACCAGCATCGCAGAGTTGGTGATGTACCGCCCGTCTGCCTCCTCGATGACCGTGCGAGCTCTCAGGAGCAGCTGCTGCAGCCTCTTCAGCTCCTTCTCTTCCGAGTATTCATGGCTCGAGTGGTACTTGTTGGCAAGGAAGGAGATGAATCGGCTCATGAGTTCACCTGCTGCTGCGGATATGGCAAGCTCCATCTTCAAATCCTCCAATGAAAGTTGCTAATTAACAAGGAGAGGGGGGGGGGGGGGGGGGGGGCAAGAGAGGGCAGGAAGCAGGTGGAAATTGCAGACTCCTGGGTATAAATTGCCCTGCACATCAATGGCTGGGGGTGTTGCACCTATAGAGAGACATTTTTTTAGGACACATAGAGAGACTTTTCATTGCCATTTGTGGTGTGAATTAGTCCACCCATAACTTGTGGATACGATTCCACGTGGATATAGACTAGTCCTGACTCCTGGAAGGGCACCTTTCATGCGCCCCGGAAAGATGATGGTGAATTCGAGTTTTCATTTGCTCAGCAAGTCTGTAGTGTTGATGAACTGGGGAAATCCTTGTCCAGCAAACTTTTGTGATTGATGAGCATAGTGAGGAGAGTCATACTTGTGCAAGCCATGTTCTTCTCTCTTCAGGAAGGCTCGTTATGGTAATTTGGATTAAATAAAATAGGTGTAAGAAATGAAAATACAAGGGCACAAAAGTCCATATCCCCAAAGGTTGCCTCAGTCAACCAAATGCCCTTAATTACCAGCAAACTAAAGTCAGGCAACAAATTTTGTATTGCCTTTGCTAATAGCTAGTGGTAAGAAAGGGCAAGAAACTAAGTAAGCTGGAAATAAACGGAACTACTTTGCGCACGACTGGTGCATGGACGATTTATGCACGATGCGCAATCGAACGATGTCCTGCAGAGAGCTTGATGACACCAACGGCTTGATTAACAGTATCGTGCATAAATCGCGCAGAGGACGTTGTGTGTATAGCAAAGTTCAGAAATAAAAGGAAGTGGAGATTACTCTATTATTTCTCGACGCGCCTTCAAAAGGAACTAAGCAAGCTGGAAATAAAGATGGCAACAATTGAATATATTACCTTCAAAAGGCAGACCGCAGTTTGGACAGGACCTTGACGGATTGCATCCAGCTGGCTGAAAGCTCAGAAGGTTGACTAGAAAGTTTCCTCCCATGCCATAGTCGTTCTTTTAACTGTGATGGAGCAGCAGCCGTAGGCTCAGAAGGTTGACTAGAAAATTTGTCCACACAGCAGGAAAATATCCGCTCACCTGTCACTATAGAACAGGTTCCTGATTGGCGCGGGAACCAACGGAAAAATCAAAAGGGAGAACCAACGCAAGCATTGAAATTTCTTGCAGCATTTTTCCAAGACGGGGAACAGCAATGCTGACCTGACCTGATTGGCGCGGGAGGCTGGCTAGGCTTGATCACATCGTCAGCTAGCTGTTCCGAGAACCAGTCTTGGCCTCGCGGCCATTTCGTCGAACAACACCCAGGCTCGGTACCCGTGTTGGCCTCACAGCCATTTCATCGAACAATTTCCGGGCACCAGTGCGGCGCAACCTTCTGCCCAGCATGGTGGCCTCGTGGAGAGACGGAATAAGTGACAAACGTCAGAGGACAGGAGAGAGTAGCAATGACGAAATTTTAGCGAGGGCTTGACCTGTGACGCACTGTATAGTGAGAATCGCGGTGTGGCGATGTTCTTCCTGACAGAGAGGTGTAGCAATGATGGCGTGGCACAGAGACAAAACAGAGCCGCTGGAGATTACTTGCAGCTGCGAAAATTAGGGGCGAGGCGACTATGCCTCGGACGACTGTAAGCCGGTTCAGACACTTTTTTTCCTTCTCCATCGGATTAGCATCCAACGGTGGAAACAAACTCCTGCTTGCTCAAACCCAACCTAATTTTCTGTAAAGCAAAACAGAAACATAATAAAATCAAATAAATTAATTAATTCAAACAGAAGTTTTTCCAAAATAGAATGAATCAATACATTTGACTTTCTTTTGAAGACGCTCTAACGATCCCTCCAATTCCACGTTGATCTTTCCTTGTACCATAGAAAATGTATTCTTGTAGAAAAAGAGGCATATGCTCGGCTTTAGCAAACTGAACTCATTTAGGTTTTGCAAGTTCAAGAGAGAAGAAATAAAAAGGATCCGGCTCAACAGCCACATGAACACATGCACATGATACAAGCCCCAACATGGGGCTTAAGGCTCAAAAGCCGAACAGAGACCAAAGAAATAACACTCGCTGCCCGGCACAGATTTGAGCCGGACGCGCCTCAACTACCGGCTCCAGCTTGCACAGCTTGAAGAGTACCAGCATGATGGCACAGGCGGTGGATGACATCTTCAAGGGCTGATGGGTCTTGGGTACACAGTCTTCTGTTTGCTGGATAAAGTGCCCTTCAATAAGGGCTTTGTTATGCACATGCCAAAGAGCCCACGCTAACATGGCAAAGGTGATCCAAGCGATGTGGCGTGTAGTTCCAGACAGCCTACTCGTGAGGGTGCGGAATTGAGGAAACTATGCCGGTACCCTTGTGCGACCATAAAGAGCCCGTATACAACTCCAAATGAACCGAGCCGGTATACACGAGAAAAAAAAATGTGATCTCTAGCTTCCGCAAGACCACATAAGACGCACAGACCATCCCCAGGACCGTGCCTCTTGCGAACTTCGGTTATAACAAATGGAAATACAAGGGCAGAAAACTCCATCTGCAAAGGTTTGCCTCATCCAACCAAATGCCCTTATCAATATCTAAATTTTACTATGCATTTATGAACTGAGGGAGTACTAGAGCTTCCAACTCTACAAAATCTATGTAGAAATCAAAAGGCCTTACAAATACAATGTTGGACGCTTCTTCCCAGACAAAAGAGTACTCTGTTCCACCACAGGTGGAGCACCATCTCCATTTGGAACGAAATGAACAAATGAAGTGTAAGGCGGCATCCTTGATTCCCATGAAACCACAATAAAATCCCCTTGTGGCCGAACCCCGGGATTCATCACCAGATCCCCAAGCCTCACCCTTGGCAGTGCTTCCCTCTCCGCCGCATCCTCAGTGCGACTACTGCCACGAGCACGGGAAGGCACGATGCGGAGCGGAGGAGCAGCAGGATGCAAGATGAAGTCGGTCACATCTACCAGGTGGCGTCTCTGGAGAAGGTCCTTCGGGTGCTCCCCGAACATGGAGAAGTTCCTCTCGACTAGCCTTCTCAGCCTGCTCAGCACACAGAGCCAGAAATGGACGCTCAGGTTCCTCCTCATCACGTCCGCCAAGATATTCGTGGCGACGAGCGACCACTCCGACCGCAACTCTCTGGAAAATTCGTCTGCTATCCGTGCTAGACGCGGGTGCTGCGCTGGGTCCGCGCTCCCAAACGTGAGTGTCTTGAAGAGGTAGCTGAACTCCTCGCACGATAGGCTGTTGAGGAAGATTGGCTCAACGGTTCCAAGTCGCTCCGAACTTTTAAGCCGGCTGATAATGATCACCTTGCTTCCATCGTCCATGCTTGTTGCTACAGTTGAACGGAATTTAGCCCAATCCTCCTCGTCAACGTCTGCAACAAGCTCGACAACCGCCAGTATCTTTCCTGACATGATACCACCATGGTCTGCGATTCTACAGAAGGAATCTCCATTCAGGTGCAGAATCGAAGAGAAGTGTGAGCTGACCCTCTCATCCTTGCATACATGGGCGACCAGGGTCCTCTTCCCGACCACTGGACCACCGATGACCGGGAGAACAGCCGGAGAGCCGCCAGGAGAGCCGTGGTGCTGCAGCACAAAGTTCAGGAGCTTCTGCTTCTCGGCGTAGCGGCCGAACATGATGTTGTCGCTGTAAAGGTACGAGTCGTAAGGCCTACGCAGCATACGATCGCATCCGCCCAAGAGAACAACAAACTCCACCATGCTGGCGATGACATCCTCCAAGCTCTCCACCTCACCTTGCAAGTCGACAAGGTACATCGACTTGTTCTTCTTAGCGCTGCCATGAACCGTGCGGAGACATTTGGGAGGAGATGAGTTGCGAACTCCCCCCTCCTCCATGGGAGTAGTCTCTGTCTCTTCGAGTGACATGTAGCCGAAGGCCCCTAGTGCCCAGTAGCCTCGGTACATGGCGTCCGTGAGCATGCTGAGCTGCGCCAGCATCCCGGGGTTGGTGATGTATCGCCCATCTGCCTCCTGGACGACCGTGCAGGCTCGCAGGAGTAGCCGCTGCAGCTTCTTCACCTGCTTCTCTTCCGACTGTGCCGAGCGGCTAGAGTGGAGGTACCTGTCTGCGACGAAGGAGACGAATCGGCTCACGAGTTCACCTGCTACTGCAGACATGGCAAGCTCCATCTTCAGTTCCTCAGATCGAAAGGGTGCTAATAGCTAGGGAGTCCAAGAGAGGGCAGGAGGCGGTGGACATTGCAAAGTGCTGGTTATGTGCTGCCCTGCACGTCAATGGCCGGATGTTGCACACGGAGTGACTTTTCATTGCCGACAGGGAAAGGGCACGCCAGTTGTGGTGTGAATTACTCCACCTATAGATTGTGCATACAATTACACAGGGATAGAGACTAATCCTGACTCCTAGAAGGGCGCCTCATCTGATCTTTTCATGCGCCACGGAAAAATCGTGGTGAATTAATTTGAGTCTTCGCTTTGCTCCACAAGTCTCTGTACTCTGTAGTAGAGACGAACTGGGGAACTCCTTGTCCAGCAAACTTTTAAAGTTTCAATACAGGTTCCCCTGTTCACACAGCAAGAAGAATATCTGGTTCCTGTCATACTCGTTCTTCTAATACAGGACAGGGAAAAAAAATCTTCGCATGTCATAGTCGTTCTTTTAACTATGATCCTTTGTTCACACAACAGGAAAAATATCCGCTCACCTGTCACTACAAAAGAGGTTCTGTGAACGTGAGACATCGTAGCTAACCAGGGGAGTTTATTGTCTCGAATATCAGTGGCATACAGAGTATATCAATGCCACTGCATCTCAAGATCGACCTTGCCATATCGGCTATCGCGGGTGGTCTCGCTAACCGACTCATCTCTTTCCTGATGACAAGTACGCAGATCACGCGTTCTTGGAGGAGAAGACAGAGAGGCTGCAACAGCTCTTGCCGAGAGTTGGCATGGTCATGAGGAGGCAGACTCCCGGTACATCACCAAGTCTTGTATGCCCATACAGCTGAAGATGCTGGCGGCAGCCATGTACCAGGGTGACCATGTGCTTGACACAATCAAGTACAGGAAACATAAGGAATTGCTATGTGACTCGTCCACACTATCTGTTTTCACTCCTAACAAACGTTCTCGCACAATCCTTGCTAGTGCAGCACACAAGGTTTTCAACCTGGAACTAGAAAGGGCACTGCAAGACTTTGAGGCTGGTGTTACTAACATGGTGGAGTTTCTCCTTCTTTTGGGCGGATGCGAGCGTAAGAAATGAAAATATGGAATTTTTAATTTGTCTAGACCATCAGAACGCGTTGGTCTCTCTTCAGGAAGGCTTGTTACGCCAATATATGGCCTGAATAAAATGGGTATAAGAAATGAAAATGCCAGTGCATAGAAGTCCATCAGAAAATGGTTAGTTCAGCCAACCAAATGCCACTAATTACCAACTAACCAAGTGAGAGCATATGTACTAACCAAGTCAGGCAACAGAAGTTGTATGTCGTACGTTGCTACTTGCCAGTTTCTAGCCGTATCTAATCAGCAGAGAGAACCAATGCAAGAACACAAAATTAGCTGCAGCATTCTTAGGGAACCGTACCGTACGCGGACCTCGGTGGCGCTGCAGGCCAGCAGGCTCACAGCGTCGGCTCTGGCCTCAGGGTCATTTCATCGAACACCATCCGAGCACCAGACCAGAGCGGCGCCACCTTCCGCCCAGCATCCTGCCTTGATGAAGATAGAATGAAGGTGTACCGGTCCGGACGCCTCAATCTTGTAGTACGCTCTCTCGCCGCGACGCCGATGATCTGCTCCTTCTCCGCACCGGCGTTCGCCCTGTTGGACGATCTTCGATCTTCGCTAGGAGTCTTACTTTCGTGAAGGGTCGGCAGAGAAAGTGAACTCATGTCTATCCGTCAAAAAAAAAAAAAGTGAACTCATGTCTAACATATTCTTGTCATCAAGTGTTTTATCAATTTCTCTGCAGATCGATGCGTAAACTAATGTCTTACTTTCTTCAGTTCTATTTTTTTTTAGTAAATTCCTCTTTTTACCACTTGTCGTGACCTTGTGACAGTTTTTTTAACCTTTTTCTCTGTCATTTAAACAAAATTATTGCCACATTTTACATTCTAGTCGTCTTGTCGAGCATTTAAACAAAATTATTGCCACATTTTACTACATTCTAGTCGTTTCGTCGAGCATTAATTGTTGCTAAAACTGATATAGACATAGATACATTCGTTTAAACGATAATTAATATGGGGTGGAGGGTTTCATTAACACAATACTCATTCAGGTACAGTTTCACCACACTCATTTGAGCCACGCCCGGTTCGCCATTTTACATTCTACTAGTTATGTCATTGTCGAGCTTTCACTTATTATTTTCAAACTAAAAATCTATATCTGTCTGTTAGGATAAGTAATGGATGCATATTCATTAGATGGAGTATATAATTGCGTTAAATTCTTTGAAACTGAATCGTTATCGAATTTGCACAACTTAGTGAAAATCCTAGCCGCCTCTCGGGCAATTGCAGAGGCACCATCGCCGCCTAAAAAAGTTCCCGCACGGCCACCAAATCCTATTGTCGTCGCTAGAGAAGGCCGGTCCACAAGGGGCAGCAACGGTGGGGCGTGCCCACCACACGCATACTCTCTCTCTCTCCATCTCTCCTCCTTTCTCTCTCCATCCCCGACCCTAGCCGTTCGTAGTTCACTTGCCACAAACACATTCCTTCCATTGTGTGGCTCAACGGTTGTCCCCGCCAGTGCTTGATGTCTACTAGATTCGTGCCCCACTTTCTCATCATGTCCCCCCCAACACTTGGTGGCCTTCGCGGCTCGCGACTGCTACACATAGTAGTGCCCTCGCAAATATCGCCTCGCCATGTCGACGACCTTCCATCGAACTTCGGCGGCACGGTTGTCAGGGGTGCCCCTCAACATCTATGCATGCACCTTGTTGGTGCTAAGGTGTCGTGTGCGTCCATGAGAGCATTGTTAATACTATACCCAACAACAAGCTATTTGAATTTGCCACGTCACCTATAGTCAACCTAATAGCCAACATGCCAACATGTATAGTAGCTAGTTACAAAGAAATATCACATGTATAGTAGGTAGCCAACATGTCTCATAATGTTTCTTGAAACCCGTGCTACTACCGGCTGCTAATCTACAAACAATTTTCCTTCTCTCTCCTCTTTTCTCTCATCCAACTCAGCATAAATATAATAGTTTAATCCTTACAGTCTGCAAACCGTATCTTGTTAGACTTGCTCTAAAAGAGGCATGGACACCTGGGGCTGGTGCCTCATCAAGTACCTAGACCCCTAACCCGCAAAATAAAAACTAGGCCCTTGCCTGGGTGTGTCCTTTGTGTTGTCTGCATCCTGGTTAGTGGTGCCCTCGTGACAGCCTCCAACACTGCACCTACTCTGTTGTGGAAGCGTCCTCTAGATCTTAGGTGGTTATTGCTTGAGAAAAGTCCACATTACAATCCTGAACAAATCACCCTGTTTAATTTTTAACTTTGAATTTCAAAACCGATCAACCTATACTCGAACTAGCCACACAGTTTAGAGATCAACCCTCCTCGCAGTTTTTACTCGATCGAGCGGTTTTGACTGCTGACTTAGGCACTGCCACCTCACCTTTTGACCACGGTGCCCATGGCGGCAAGAATTGCAAGGGAGAGGGGGCGGGCTTGGCCGAGCCACCCATGGCAGCACAATGGAAGGACGCCGCATTGGGAAGGGGTGAGCCGGCTGGTGTCAGGTGTGGTGGTGGGGGCAATCACGACAGCGGCGACTCCAGTCAAGGGAGGAGAAGGGGGTCGGGGTCAGGCTGAGTGAGAGAAACAATGACCCCCTTTTTTTAGTCCTCAAAGCCCTATACTGGGTGGATTTGGCTGCTGAGGTGGCATGCTCGGTCAGCATTGACCGTGGTCAAAACCGGTTGACTGAGGAACAACCAAAATGAGGTTTCAAAGTTCAGGGTTGCAAATTAAAGGACCGGGTAGTTTAGGGTTGAAATATGGAGTTTTGCAAAAAGGTTTATGCCTTTATTTATTTATTTATTTTATTATTTTATTCTAGTTCTTGTTTTGTTTATGGTTTATAGTTTACTAAAATTAGGTATAGTTTATTAAACTGGAGTTTGGTCCCACGGTTGGATGCTAATCCGATCGAAAAGAAAAGAAAATGACTGAACCGGCTAAATATTTCAGTCGTGTGACTAAATATAGTCGCCCCCAATTTTGGCAGCTGCAACTAATATTCACTCCGTTATACCGTCATTGAACACATAGCTATGCACAAGGTGCGGGTGGTGTCCACGTTGGCACATGGTTACTGTTTGCCGTGGCCAATTGAGTCGAGGAGAAAAAAAGACAGAACGAAAAAAAAAATACAAGTTCGTTTCCTTCTCTGTGAAGGCAAGGCACGTCTTCCTCCACCTCGCTCTCGCTCTCTTGCAGAGCCTCAGCCCCCCCCCCCCCCCCCCCCCCTCCCGTGCTCTGCGTCGCCGTCGGGCCATGCCCCGACCGCGGACGCTTGCGCGCGGATCCAGTGAGAAGAGCAGGGCTAGTCGTCACCGTGCACCCGCTCTGTCGTTGCCGTGCTCACGAGGACCAATCGAAGGACGCCGCCACGACGGATCTGGTCCCCACTCTCCACCATCATCGGTGTCCGTGTGTGGACCCCATCCGTCTTCCTTCGCGAGCGTTGGCCACGGCTGTGCCATCACTTTGATGAGCAGTGGATGTGCGACGGGGGAGCAGGGGAGACGACGCGGCCGAGGAGAAGATGGGCGGGATGGAGGAGGACCAGAGCCTGTGCATCGTCATTGACATCGTCGAGTATGCCCGCGTTTTGTGTTCCTTTCCATCGCCTTCTATACGCAGCCCGTGACTTATGGTGATGAGTTCTAAATGCCTGTCCCAAGTCTGACTGGAATTCATGATTTATGTTTGCAATTTTTCCATACAACTTGTTTCAAGTGATCAAATAGCATACTTCCTGTTCCAGTGCTCGCCATGCCACTATATATATGGTGCAGGATGCACCGTTGCGGAGCTGGCTGGTATCGACTACTGCTTCGTGCTCTCCCTCTCATCTTTCAATGTTAGTTGCAGCAAGAACTAGGTGTTGTATTTAGCCAAACAGAGCTTCTAGGATTTCCCTGCGCTTGCTGAGATTAGCCCAGAATACCAAAAATAGCCGGGCAGTCGTGCCCATAATTCTGAACAAACTGAAATGCAATTTTAAAAAATGTTTTGGCATTGTTAAGCATTAGATGTATTAAAAGGATGTAGGTTCATCTCTCTTAATTAGTCTTAATTCATATGTGAACAATTTTCCCCAAGCGAATACTCAAGTGATTTCCTTCAAGCCCGGCAACAACGTTATCAAGTTTTCTCTATAATTGATTGCAGTATATGCAAAATATGATCAAAGTGATTGAAAATATATAAATTTTCTATGTTAGTTGTCTGTGCAAGATATGAGTACATTTTTAGGACATCATAAATTGTGCTGCCGTGAATTTATGTAAATTCAGTTTGTATTGCTTAGGTTCTAGCAATAGCTTTCCGATTGTATGAATTTTGTATAAATTCGCCAAAGAGACAGGCAATGGCTATGCGGGTGCATGGCTCCGATGACCTGATGATGATGCCAATAACAAATTATTGGAGAAAAATAACTAATGCGTTGTGCATGTAGGGAAGAAGCCATATCACGTCTCATAGGAATTTTCTCGATCACGGCAATTATTAGCGGAGCATAGTATGATTTCAAAGAGATGATCACGACAATAATGGCACACAGGGTAATCAAGGGACGGCACCGCATCGTCTGCTCTCCCTTGTGGTTTAAATACCGGAGGAATGGGAGGAGGCGTCTTGCTCTCCCTGTTCGTTCCCGCTGCTGCCGGCGGCGAGAGCTTCCTGCTCAGGTGATGCTGCATTCTCTTCCATTTTCTTGAGACCCTATCACCTTGATCGACTTTGTGCTTTCTCGTGCTTCTACTGATTTTTTTGGCTTGCTCCTGCAACACCCGTTACATGTTCGACAGAAAGCTTGTGATGGCCGCAGAGGGTGGCAAGGACCGCCTCGGTGACCTCACTAACAACCTCCTCCGGCATGTGTTGTCCCTTCTTTCGCCCGAAGATGCCCTGAAGACTTGTGTGCTAGACACCAGGTGGCGCGAATTATGTAGGCGCACCACTAGCCCGCACTCCGTCAGTCTCAAGCGTTGGCTGTAGAAGTTCTCCGCCAACCTGGCGTGTGTGTCTGTGCTGGTCGGTCTCAAGCGTTGGTTGTAGAAGTTCTCTGGCTGTAGAAGTTCTCCGCCAACCTGGCGTGTGTGTCTGTGCTGGTCGGTCTCAAGCGTTGGTTGTAGAAGTTCTCTGGCTGTAGAAGTTCTCCGCCAACCTGGCGTGTGTGTCTGTGCTGGTCGGTCTCAAGCGTTGGTTGTAGAAGTTCTCTGCCAACCCAGCTGTACATGCCGCAGATTACTTCAATCGGAAGGCGTCATGATGGTATGCTAGAGATTTATAATCTGTAGATCATGTTGAGTTCTCCTTTACTTGATCATTCTTTATTTGCTATCCTTTCATCTTCAATATTTCAGAGATAACACCCTACTATGGTAACTACTAGAGTGTGCCCTTCTTACACCCCAGTTTAATAGGGTGTTCGCTCTTATGGTAACACCGGTGATACAGACAAGAAAGTAGAAGGGGCGTGTCCCTACCTGGCACCACCCCAACTTCCTCTCAAGAGGCCCGCAACGGTGGGCCCAACCACTAGTTTGCTACAAGTGACTCTCCTCGCGCCGCACCTCTATCCAGGAAGAACATCGCCTCACGGCGATTCTCATGATGCAGCGCGCCGCAGGTCGAGCTCTCGCTCAAAGCTTCGCCATGGCAACTCTCTCCTCTTCCCCGACGATTGTGCGTCACTCACTCCGTCTCCACGAAGGCGGCATGACGGGGTGTACGCGGCGCCGCGCTGGTGCCCGGATGATGTTCGACGAAATGGCCGTGAGGGTCCTCGGGTGTGAGCGAGCCCGCACCAATCAGGTCAGCGTGTTGTGCTGTCCCTGGTCTCCTAAGACTGCTGCCACTAATTTTGAATGCTCACGTTGGTTCTCTCTTGTTACATAGTAGTACGTCTAGAAGCTGGTAGTTGCTGCCTGATTTGGTTAGCACATATCCTGATTAGCTCGCAATTTTGCCACAAGAAGCCTTCCTGAAAAGAGAAGAGCATGGTCAAGGAAAGTTGCTGAGCAAAGCAAATGACTCCCAAGTCACCATCATCTTTCCACGGTGCATGAAAAGAACAGCTGAGCTGCCCTTCCAGGACATTCTTTCACAGGCTGGAGGCTGGAGGTGGAGTGGTTCACAACGCAACTGGTGATAGATAAGTTTCAGCACGTGTCCCTTTCCTGTTGGCAATACAAAATCACTCTTTGCAACGTCCGGATATTGACGTCCGGGACAGCAAACACCAGCAGTCTGCAATTTCCACCAGCCTCCTGCCCTCTGCTCTGTTGGATTCCTGGTTAGTTAGCACTCTTCGCTTGCAGGAACTCAAGATGGAGCTCGCCATATCTGCAGTAGCAGGTGAATTTGTGAGCCGATTCGTCTCCTACCTCGCCGACAAGTACCGCTCGAGCCGCTGCACACAGTCGGGAGAGAAGCAGCTGAAGAGGCTGCAGCAGCTGCTCCTGAGAGCCCGCACGGTTGTCGAGGAGGCGGACGGGCGGTACATCACCAACTCTGGGATGCTGGCGCAGCTCACCATGCTCGCGGACGGCATGTACCGAGGCTACTGGGCGCTAGGGGCCTTTGGGTACATGTCCCTTGAAGAGACAGAGACTAGTCCCATGGAGGTTAGCAGCTCATCTCCCCGCAAACGTCTTTGCACGGTTCATGGCAGTGCTAGGAAGAACAAGGCCATGTACTTTGCCGACCTGCAAAGTGTGGTTGAGAGCTTGGAGGACGTCGTCGCTGGCTTGACGGAGTTTGTGGTTCTTTTGGGTGGATGCGACTGTATGCTGCGTCGACCATACGATGCATATCTTTACAATGACACCATCATGTTCGGACGCCACACCGAGAAGCAAAAGCTCCTGAACTTCATGCTGCAGCACAGTTCAAGCTCGCCTGGTGGTACGCCGGCTGTTCTCCCGATCATCGGTGGTCCTGCGGTCGGGAAGAGGACTCTAGTGGCCCATGTATGCAAGGACGAGAGGATCAGCTCATACTTCTCTTCGATTCTGCACTTGAATGGAGACTCCTTCTGCCGAATCGCAGACCGTGATCGGAGCTTCTTGCGAGGGAAGATACTGGTCGTTGTTGAGCTTGTCGCAGACGTCGACGAGAAGGATTGGGCCGAGTTCTGCTCAACATTGGCAAGCATGGACAGTGGAAGCAAAGTGATCATCATCAGCCGGCTTAGAAGTACAGAGCGATTCGGGACAGTGCGGCCGATCTTCCTCGACACCCTGTCATACGAGGAGTTCAGCTACCTCTTCAAGACACTCGCATTCGGGAGCGCAAACCCGGCGCATCACCCGCAGCTGGCACGGATTGCAGACGAATTGGCCGAGGAGTTCCGGACGGAATGTTCGCTCGTCGGCACAAACATATTTGCGGATGTGATGAGGAGGAATCTGAACGTCCATTTCTGGTTCGGCATGCTGAGCAGGCTGAGGAGATTTGCTGAGAGGAACGTCTCCATGTTTGGGGAACACCCGAGGTTGCTCGTCGAGAGACGCCATCAGATAGACGTTACGGACTTCGTCTTGCATCCGGCTGCTTCTCCGCTCCGCATCGTGCCTTCCTGCACCAGTGGCAGCAGCCGCACTGAGGTTACAGCGGAGAGGGCATCGCTGCCAAGGGTGAGGCTTGGAGATCTTGTGATGGATCCTGGAGTCCGACCGCAAGGGGATTTCAATGTGGTTTCCTGGGAATCAAGGTTGCCTCCTTTCACCTCATTTGTTCATTTCGTTCCAAATAGAAATGGTGCTCCAGGTTTGGCAAAACAGAGTCCTCCCCTGTCTGGGAGGAAGCGTCCAGCAGTTGCTTTGTAAGGCCTTCTGATTAGAATGATTTTTACAGGGATTCTGTAGAGTTGGAATCTCTAGTACTCCCCAGTTCATAGTTGAATAGAATTTAGATATTGACAGAGTCTCCCATATGTATCTTTAACCTTTATCTTTCATCTTGGAATTTTATATTGTGAAAAAATTGAAAATTTCATTTTGTACATATCTGTAGTCTTTTTTTAGGGTACATATCTGTAGTCAAAGTTAGAAAATGTTGAATACAAGCCTTTTTTTGGAAGGCATGCATTTATGAAAAGTATTTTTCGTGTGTAAGATGTTTGAATTGTGGGACTGTCCATTAACTTAAACCTCTCGAGGGAAGAAATTATTGTTTGCGGACTCAAAATAACTTCAGTGCAAAATATATCCAAGCAAGAGTGCCGATGATGAATAGTGTTCGACACAACAGAGGGACCAAATCATGAACAATTTGCCAACAATGGTAAAAACTCAAAACCGTCAATCAAGATGATTGTCGAGGGCCTTGGGAAGAAGCGAAACATATATGAATCTCGAGGCTGTTTGGGCCATAATTTTGAGGGTACCTCCGAAGAGCTGAGCTACCCATTACTTCATTTGAAACCACCATGGCGTCCTGCCGTCCTCCTAGATAGTCACCACAGGCTACCACCGGAACTCCTCTTGATCGTGCATTGACTGGCAGGTCCTGATCAAATAGTCCTCAAACCTTCACTCGTTGATGAATGGGAGAGGTCGATGCCATGAGTAAACACCAAGATCGACTAATCTGGATTCACTTGTGGGCACATCGTTGCATGCCTGCGGTATCGATTTAAAGCCTCATTGTTGCATCGCCACATAGAGCCTCACACGGTAGAGGGAGCCACCGCTACAACCACCTGTGCTAGAGGAAAGCCCTGCCCCGCCGCCTCTCGAGACAACTGGGTTGCCACCACTGCCCTAGAAGAGAATCACACTCCTGCTCCCCAAGAAGACACCTTCGACACTTTGGCAGTGGGGCCTAGTGCCCCATCGGTGCAGGTATAAGGATCAGATCAATGGTGACACACTTGGACATTGGCCCCTCAAGTGCGGGTACGGGAGAATTTTATGAAGGGAGGCGACGACAAGATATTTGGATGCGTCATATAAAATAATAATTTTCAGACAATAAATACCACAATAGCTGATTGATTAAAGTCCAAAGTCTTGAGTGGTTGAGCCATATATCTCTATATATATGCTTGTGTGGTCGAGGGCCGATGGTTCATCTACAAATTACTAGCTAGCTTTTGTCCATGTAAATCAACACTACATGGAATCGTAGAGTGTTAATGTAAGAATATGTATGGAGAACTCGATGGTTGGCTGCGAGATCAATGGTGATATAACTTAAAGTGGCACCGGACTATAAGGGCGATTCATCAGCAATAGGAATATGATGCACGGGGAATTCGAGTCGAAGATCAACCACAAGTGTACACGCAACATATGCTCTTCTTTCTGCACTTGGATACATGTGCTAGCTGTGTGCCGGTTGGTGTCGTGCGGCAATATGCCCTTGCACAACGTACAGTGCCACACTAGTTGCTACGGATGAGACTCATACTTCTTTTCTTTAAGCTAATCGCGTTCAGGCACTTTATTCAGTAGGACAAAGCATGTCTGTCTGTACAATATCAGCCAGCCAGCCAGGGATTACATCAAAATTCAAAACAGAAACATCTAAAGATAAAGCTTCCTTTGCAAGCCGATGTGCCGCCAAATTCGTTTAGCGACCAGAACACCCGAGCTTCAATCCCGGGAAGAGAACATTCAGCTCCTTCATCTCACATAGAATACGAGAACCTGTTAAACGACGTTCCTCGATTGAAACACCGTGTAGGGGAGGACAGATGGCGGCGTTCCTCGACGTCGAGCAACCGGTGCCACCCATGACCATTGAAGTCACCGGCGACAACGGCAAGACCAAGTCCCAGGCTCCCAACTCGGAGTTTGGCGTGTGGTATGCGCGCGATCAGCAAGTCTTCTCGTATCTGTTGACCACGCTACCGCGTGAGATGGCTGTCCAAGTGGCTACCTGCCACACCGCAGCGGAGCTATGAAACACCGTGCAGGGGATGCTCACGTCGCAGACCCGTGCACAGACCTTCAACGTCAGGATCGCCCTCGCCAATCTTCAGAAGGGCAACTCCACGATCACTGAATATGTTGGTAAGGTCAGAACTCTTTGTGATGAACTCGTTGCTTCAGGAAGAAGGTGGATGAAGAAGATGTCGTGTCCCACATCCTGGCTGGACTCGACGAGGAGTTTGATCCCGTGATCTCGGCCATGTGCTCTCGGGTCGAGCTAGTCAAGGTTCCGGAGATGTACTTGCAGCTCCTGAGCTTCGAAACCCGCATGAATCTTCGTGGTGGGTCCTCCCAGTCGTCTGCAAAAGCAGTCGAGCGTGGGCGCTTCAACAACAAAAATGGCGGCGGCGGTGGTGACCGCGGCCGTGGCAAGCAAGGCGGTGGCGGTGATCGCTGCCGCGGCAACTCCTCCAGGCATCCCAACCATGGAGGCAGCAGCGGCGGCGGTGTGAACTACAACAACAATCCCACCACCAAGCTGACGTGCCAGATCTGCGGCAAGCTCGGCCATCCAGCCTGGAAGTGCTGGAAACGCTACGGCTCCTCTTATCAAGGAGGAGAAGAGCGCTCTGCAAACATGACCGCACCACAGTATGGGGTAGACACCAACTAGGACATGGACAGTGGTGCCACTGACCATATCACCGGTGATCTAGAGAAGCTCACCGTGCGGGAGAGGTACACGGGCAATGAGCAGATTCACACGGCCAATGGATCAGGTATGACTATTAATCATATTGGTCATGCAACTATTTCAACCCCAGATCGTGATCTATATCTAAACTATGTTCTTCATGTCCCGGAGGCTACAAAAAATCTAATCTCAGCAAGCAAACTTGCCCTTGATAATAATACTTTTGTTGAAATTCACCCTCACTTTTTTCTTGTAGAGGATCTGGAAACGAGGAGGGTTCTTCTTCGAGGCAAGGGTAGGAGGGGTCTCTACCCTGTCAAGCACGTCGGGACAAACGTCAAGAAGCAAGTGTTAAGTGTCACCAAACCATCTTTGGATTGGTGGCATCGACGTTTTGGTCATCCATCTTCCACTCTTGTTAGGAAGATCATTAGTGAAAATAAACTCCCGTGTGCTAGTAGTGATGATAATAAACTTGTATGTGACGCCTGCCAAAAAGGCAAAAGTCACCAGTTACCTTACCCTCAATCTGCGAGTGAATCAAAATTTGCTTTGGAACTTATTTTCTCTGATGTTTGGGGTCCTGCTATTGAAATCGTAGGACAAAAAAAAAATACTACGTTAGTTTCATAGATGACTTCAGCAAGTTTACATGAATCTACCTCATAAAACACAAGTCTGAAGTTTTTCAAAAAAATTATGACTTCCAAAAACTTGTCGAAAGACAGTTTGATCGAAAGATCCTCGCCCTTAAAACTGATTGGGGAGGAGAGTACATAAAGTTGAAATCTTTCTTCACCAAAATTGGCATGTCTCACCACATCTCATACCCTCATGCCCACCAGCAAAATGGCTCGGCCGAACGAAAACACAGACACATAGTTGAAGTTGGTCTGTCCCTACTTGCTCAAGCTTCTATGCCCTTAAAATTTTCGGATGAAGCTCTCATAGCTGCAACCTATCTAATCAACAGGATGCCAAGCAAAGTCATACATTTTGAAACACCTCTCACCAGACTCTTTGTTGAAACCCCAAACTACTCATCACTTCGTATCTTTGGATGCTCTTGTTTTGGCCCAACCTACGACCATAAATACACATAAACTTCAACTTCGTTCCAAACAGTGTGCATTTCTTGGATATAGCAACCTTCACAAAGGCTACAAGTGCTTGGACATCTCCACCGGACGTGGTGTTTGACGAAACCAGCTTTTCCTTCTCTGAACTGCATCCAAATGCAGGTGCTAGGCTACGTGCTGAAATTATTTTGTTACATCCGGAGCTCCTGAATCCTACTGATCAAGGGGGCGAAAAAGTTGTTGATCATTTGGTTAATAGTACTACTAATCCTGATCCTGATAATGGTGCTGAACGGATTAAGAAAATTGCAGCAGAAAATGCAGTTGGGCAGCATGATTTTATGCAACATATAATGCCAAAGGAGTCTGGCACAAGACACGATGATGATCCCGCTGCAGGCACTGATCCCGAGAGATCCGACGGCGATCTGGCGTAGGTGGCGCAGGCTCTGGCGCGGATGTCACGCGCGCAGAGCCCCAGGAGGATCCACCGACTCCATCCACCACTGGGTCCGCGGGTGGCCCGTCAGCGTGCGACACGCGGCGTAACCCCATCGAGCGGTCGGGCGGGTCCGGGCCCGGTGCCCCGCCGCGCCCGCGTCCAGTTCCCCGTGTGATGATGACACTGGCACGTGGTCCCCAGGGCGTGTGTTGCATGTACGCCAGCCGGCCCTGTCGCAGAGGATCCCACGCCTGATCACGCGGCAGTCGAGGGAGGTCGTCCTTTGGCCGCACGGTTGGCGGCGGTACGAGGAGAAGGATCCTCTGCAGCGGCGGGATCGTCTGTGGCCGCAAATTTTGATCGCCCGAGTACACGGTGTGGCACCCCGGCTCAGAGGAACTGGAAGCCCCGTATTCTAGCCAGGAGAAGTCTATAGAATACGGCGCTGCTTGACATAGAACAAATTAGCTCTTATTACAAAGGATAATAATACAAGGGTCTGATGTTGCAAAGAAGCACATTAGCACGGCGACACTATGCCTGCGATACTACACTTGCTCTATGCTAGCAGCGGAACAACTCGTAGCAGCGGAATACTTCTAGCAGCGGAACAACGACGAAGGTGGTGAACTCCACTCCATAGGGACTCTGGCTGGGACACGATCTAGCTCGCACGAACGGTAATCTCGACAAGCAATCAATCAATCACGGCATCACCTGCAATCTGGCATGACACGCCAGGTCAGTACATTGAATGTACTTGCAAGCTCACAACAACCAAAATCATTAAGGCAAGACAACAACAAAGCAGTTAACAGGTTAATTAACAACTACTATGATATGAAAGCAACTGCTAAACATGATATGAAACTACTACAATCTATCTATCTATATCTATCTGTCTATCTATATCTATATCTATATCTATCTATATCTATATATATCTATATCTATATCTATATCTACTAGCAAAAAGGCCCGTGCGTTGCAACGGGTATAAGATATAGATTTAAGGGTTTGTGTGGTATTTGAGAGTTTATCTTTCATAATGCATTGTTGAGTTGTAGCTTCCAATTCGCATGCTTCTACCTTTCCATATCTTTATTTTAATGCAAAATTGCTGTGCACACATACCACTATCACAAGCTGCACTTTCTTTGTTGATTAGCAATATCAACTCCAAATATGTTCCCTATAAAGCATTATCTGTTTGCAATATCCTATTAAAACATTAACACATCAAATTGGACATCAGAGACCACTCCAAATATATTGTAAATTGTACTTATTTTTCAGGTCATCAATTAAATTATTAAATATGCATGTCTATGTGATGACCAACCAAGATGTTAACCCGAGCACATCGAAATAGCTTCATTTTATGCTACCATATCATGACCAAAAATAGAGGATTATATGGGAAAAAATAGTGTAGGAAGAATGAAGTAGAAAAATATCAACTGCTTTAAAATTACCACATGTGGCAGATGTTAGGGACCCTCCATAGCAAGCAGCACGCATCGCACATTTTTTTTTAGAAATGGAGGAGGACCCCCGGCCTCTGCATCTGGACGATGCATGCAGCCACTTTATTAATTATTCACACAAGACCTTACAAAGTAATACAACAGTCAGACTAAAGCCACCGTCTAGGCAACATTTGTTGCTACTTCTATTTAGTTGATGAAGGGATGCTAATAGTCTAGGCCTAATACCAAAACAGACCTCGCAGCCAAACCTACCATCTAAGACCTGAGGTCCCAACCAGGACGCCTGCAAGGTATGGGGCACCCACCAGTCCGGCGCACTTCTCAACCAGGACGCCTGCCGGGTATGAGGCCGCCACAGCCACCTGCCACCAATGTGTAAGTTGAAGCACCGCTCCACCAAAAAGCCTTCCACTGGTCCCTCGGTCCGTGTACACCTCCACGAATGACGCCCCCAAGAGGGAAACGACACCATAGCACCGCCATCATCTGATCTACTGATCTAGAGTTTCCCCAGAGGTAGCATAGAGTGGCCTTGAATTTCTCCATGGCGATGCCTTCAAGAAGGGAATGGCGCAGACAGCGCCGCCACCGCCGGCCTTACAGCTAGCCGAGAGCAGGTTTTCACCCAGATCGGTTCGAAGATCCTCCCTCAAGCATGTCGTGCACGGACTGCCGCCATCTCTGCCGGGGACCGGACGAAAGGGATCCAGGCCGCCGCTGCCTGACCGGCCATGGCACCACCACGGTGCTTACAGCCGGCGCCATCAGGCCCACCGTGCTCGCCTGTAGATGCACACCGGAACCGCCGGCCCGCCCAAGCCCATCTGGGCAAGACCAGATTGGCAATCTTGGCCGCCGCCACAGGGGTGACTCCGCCGCGGGGAGGTTGCGCCTCCGCTGACTCCGCCGTCACGCATGCCCTAGGGATCCCGCCGCTCCTTGCCGCCGGATCTGCGTCGAACGATGTGCCGCCGCCGCCCGGAAAAAACACGACCACCGCACGAGGGATAAGGCCCCGCCGCCGCCATCATAGGCCAGGCTTCGTCGGTGAGACCTCGGGCGGCGGCAGGACGGAGGAGGCAAGGGGAGGGGGCCTAGGGCCGGCGGCGTGGTCGCCCTCCGTGTCGCCTAGGGTTGGCGACGCGGGGATGGGTGCGTCGCACATGATGTAGCTAGGAGGCAAACCATGGGATGCAAAATATTCATCTGCTCCACGGGACTATATTTAGCACACCGTTTTGTGTTTTTCCAGCCCACTTGCACTCATAAAGCCTGTCCGCCTACCATACTGATCATTGAAAATTTGAAACTTTAGCATTGTGCTTCAAATTTTATATGCCGTACCGATCATTGCTTTGAAACTTTGGACAAAGATTAGTCAAGGAGCTGCTACTCCATCAAACTTGTACTTGGTGCATACTCCATGCACGCACGCCGTGTATTTACGCCGCCCAGGGGCTCATGTGGCCACGAGAGCATATGCCTGGAGGGAGGCCATGGGATGAGCAACATGCAAACACCACGTGCGCCTCCGTCGCCATGTGAGCTTTGCTGCCGAGATGATTCAGATGAACACTGAAGGCTCCTCTCCATCCTTCTCTCCTCGCCTGCGCCATGCCCAGACGCGTCGTCGCTGCCCTTGCTCCCGAGCCTGGACCATGGCTGTCGACCATGGCTGCAGCTGTCGAGCCCCACGCCGTAGCCTGCACCTTGCCGTGGACCCCGGCCTCAATCCGACGAGCCTCCTCCTTCCTCCCTGCTCCTGTGTCCACCATGGACGCTGGTCCTTTTTCTATTGCCACGCCCGAGCTCGCCTTGAGTCTTCCTGCTAGAGGCCTCCACTGCGACCAGCCTCTGCCATGAGTCCCCTGCCACCTTTGTCAGCTGCTTCCCTCCACCTTGCTGCTGCTCCGGCCATCACCATGACCTCGGCTGCCCGCGTGCTGTGCCTTCTAGCAAAACCTTCAAGTCCACCGAAGCCCCCTTGCTGCTCCACGGCCACGGGCCCTCGACCTTGTGCCAAGTACCAGCGAGTCACCGACCCCAGGCCAGGACTTTCGCCAAGTCCTATTCATCGGGAATCTCGGGATATGCCACGGTAGCGGTGTTGGAGACGTGACCAGCCAGTGGCAGCAACTGCAGCATCCGTCAAAGCTTCCGGCAGCTCGGCAAGGAAGAACCGCTAAGCATGGCCTCGAGGGCGGCAACCTTATCCCGGAGCACGGAGGTCTCCGACTCCCGGTCAGAGATCAACTCGGACTTGGCGGCACGGGACACCACGGTCGCCTCGATCTCGGAAACCTGGATGGCGAGGTGGCGGGGGAACGGGGGCTGAGGAGTACTCGCCGGAGTGAGGAGCGGGCGTGGGCCGGAGGGGAGCATGAAGGAGGCGACGGCTGCCTCGGCCTGCATCGCCTGGAGCGCACGCGGAGGCAGCAATCGGAGGATGATTGGGCGACATGTTGGCACTTGGGAGAGGGACACGGTTTGGGCCGGGAGTCTTTTGTTGGCTGCCGAGGCTTCCGTCAGTTCGATGATAGACAAAAAATCCACACTTTTACGAACAGGACGCGGTCGAATTTGGCCCAGCCGAGCCAGACGCGTCACCCTTAAAATCTATTGATGATCAGCGAATTAGTATCACATCGGATATTAAAAAATCTCAAGCGGTTTTAGTACTACCTCGTGTATATGTTTTTAATTCAAAGTGAAAGCGTAAACTTACGGGAAGAAGCGTATTGTGACGGTGAACCCGACAAAATTAATCCGTGCTTTATTATTAGGGAGAGATTAATATAAGGTCAGCCCAGTGGGTGCTGTAAGCGTCGAGACTCATGTCTTTCCTTTTTATATAAGGTCACAACCCAACCCGTGCGTTTCTCCTCCAGGCCGAGGCCCAATTAACGTTGCAGCGAGTCGTTTCAAAAACAGACCGCGGATTAATACCACCTCGCATATCTCTCTCTACAAATTGTAAAAGCGTATTATATAAAAAGAAAGCATATTGTAACGGTGAACCCGACAAAGTCAATCCGTGCTTTATTATTAACTAGCAAAAGAGCCCGTGCGTTGCAACGGGAGAAAAAAATCATCACATTTGATTTGATTTATTATGACCCAAAATCAATTATTTCATCCCTTAGCATTCAACTTCTAACCACGACTCTCGGTATACACTTCTAATATTAGGTTTTCAATAATAAAAGACATTCAACCATGACAAATGTGCACCTGTTAGTTGCGAAAAATTCTGTTGGTACCAAATTCTTCAACATATATTGAAAATAAGTATACTTGTACAAATTCTACATTCTTGAAAGAAGAACGGGTTGGTTGTTTCAAATAGAAGATCTCTGAAAACTTATGGACCAAACTAAATATGAATGTAGGGAATAAGATACACAAATTAGATTATGCTATAGGTAGACCTTATTTTCATGACCAAAATGAATGTACCTTGTTTATGGTGTTGCTTCAGAGTAACTTACATACATAAGCAAAGTTAGCACATAATCAATAGAAATAAGATAACCACTACAGAGTTCAATCGGACCTCTCACATTACAAAACAATTTGCCCCTTCCTTTTGGTTCACTTTTCTTTACAGTTTCTCTTACTGTTTGGCATTCTATGACCATCTAGACAGTATTTTCAGATAATGTTGTTGTCCCTGCTACTAAAGTTCAGTTCTAGACATGTTTAACTCCATGTACTACGCTTCGATGCAAAAAAAAATGTACTGCTACCCTGAAGCAATTGAAGCGAGACCCTTCCCTCATGCAATCCAACTGGTTCGGTTGGAACCGACATTCTCGTATATAGTGAGGTGCTTGTTGTGACTTCATCAGTTTCAAAACCTACCGGTTTAATCTCTTGGTGCTTATAGAGGTATGATATGCGTGTGTACTTTTATACGGCCGAGTGTATGTACGTATTTGTGAGCGTCGGTGTCTATGATGTGTCTTTTTTAAAAAAAAGTTCCACTTACACCTTTGCATGGATTAACTTAATGTGCTCGTGCGTAGCACTGGGATAAAATCCGTCTACTCACATGTTGCCACTTTTCATGTTCGCCGCCACCGACGATTTTCATGTTCACCACCTCCGTTCATGATGGTATGATTCTCAGTGTCCTCAATTTTTTTATATTAGCTGAAAGAGTTGTGATGGATCCAAGTGGGATTATTTCTATAATTTTTTTATATTCGAAAGTGAGTGTGTTTTTACTATCTTAATTTTGTTAGGAGAATGTTAGTTGTTTGGTTTACAAGATCATATTGCTTCTTGTTGCACTATTTTTGAACACAATACAGACGGAGCGCTCATACATGCGCGTATACACTCACCCCTATGAACATACATATGCACACCTACCCCTATGAGCATCTTGAGATTTACGAAGTCACCATAGGTGTCTCGTTTTCAATGGGAACGTCTCTCCCACTAAAAGCGCATCACCGGAAATCCTAAAATAAATCTAAAAATAATGCGAGTATCAGGATTTGAACCCTAATGAGCTGGAAATACCATTGTCCATCTAACCATCCAACCATTCATCTGAACACAAACTTTTCATGTAGACAACATATATGCTCTTTGTCTAAAACAGATAGTACAAAAACTGCATGCACACAGCACACATCTTCCCGTGCCAATTCTCAATAAGAAAACTTTTCTATCTTTCCCGTGAGTAAACTTCTCCGCCGGCCTGTACCCATCATTCATTAATTATTAAATCGGAGGTCGAGCGGCCGCCATGTACACAGCCCCATCACATGTACGCCTCGCTTGGGGCATTCTGATGTCAAATCTTGCTTCAGAAAGGCGACGCCGGTCTTGCTGTCCGACCTGCTGGTGAATCTCTAGCCCCGCCCCCTTCTGTTGCCATCGAGCGTGTTCCCGCTGCGCCTCGGGGTCCTCTGCCGGCGACGGCCCCATCGAGACCTCCATCGCTGCGCCTCGGTCCTCTGCCGTATCAGCTCGCGGCCGACCAGCTTGCCTCCGCGCTCAAACTCGCCCTCGTAACCGGCGCCCCATCTGTTCGCATCAGCCTGGGCATATTGCCGACGACGGTCCTCCGCTGTGTTCTTCCTTCCTTCGCCCTTCCTACTTTCCCTTTTCTTGTGGAGATAATTCTTTTGCATCATCCTCTTCATCTCTGCTTATCAATTTTCATGGCCGCTTGTTTCGATCACCAGGGCATGCATATATAAACCTATGAGATTAGATGTAAAAGAGCAATGTGGGATTATTAACTGAAAGGAGAACATGTGGCTTTTGTATAGGCGAGTCAATCGCACGCACTGTCGTTGGGTAGCCCACTCCAGGTAAAAATAAAACATGAATCCTTTTGCAACAGAGCGGGCCGAGGCCGGAACACATGTACTGCTGCGGCAGCCCAATACGGGGATAGGAAAAAGTGGACGGGAATTTTAGTACCACCTCGAAAAGGAGCGGAAGAAAATAACTTCAAACTGAAAGCGTAAATTCACGAGAAGAAGCGTATTGTGACGGTGAACCCGACAAAGTCAATACGTGCATTGCAACGGGAGAAAAAAGGTCACATGTTCTTATAGTCTATAAATGGTGGTTTAGAATTTGAGAATATGTAGTTGCGGCCGAAACAAAGTTGTTCTTAGATTTGTTCATGACGTGCGTGTTATGGGGTGTTGTCATGGGTAAAAGAAAACGATAAAAATAAACATTATACATTTGCACACTACGGAGACATAAATGCATCATGGGTGGTTAAGCGTAACCAACTTAGGGCATGTTGAACATCATTCCTTCCAGCTCTTGGCTTTGCTCCACGACCTCAAGCTTATCCTCGCGCCGCCGCGCCGAGCTCGTCCTTGTTTCCCTCTGACGTGAAACATCGCTATGAAATTCTTCATGCATCCTCTATCACGTTTATTTTTTATGTGCAAATATTTTTCTTGCAACTCTTGAAAAAAATTCAACATGCATATTAATTAAAGACGTGAAGATTTAAAAAAAACGTAAACAACATTTTTTTAGTGTCAAACTATACATCCCTCTTTATTGGACATTTATCGGATCACCTCGGATTTTCTTGCCATTCTTTTATAGAATACCAACATCCCATCTTTAGGCCTATTTCTTGCCCTGCATGTCCTTATTTATTTACCATCCCATATTTATCGGATCTCCTACCTTGCCCCGGCGTCCTCTCTTTTTTATATAGAACAACACATTCCATCTTTTATTCGGGCAACACAATCAACCATTATTTCTTGCCCTGCATGTCCTTATTTATTTACATCCCATATTTATCGGATCTCCTACCTTGCCCCGGCGTCCTCTCTTTTTTATATAGAACAACACATTCCATCTTTTATTCGGGCAACACAATCAACCATTATTCCCGAATTAATTGGATCTCCTTGCCACAAGGTCCCCTCTTTATTCCTATTATAGCGCAACACATTCCATCCTTATTCAGACATCTCTTTTATTTCCTTTCTTGCCAAGCTTGTTCCTTGTGTACTTGCGGACATATATAAATTGGTGTAATTTCATGTAAAGCAGCGATGTGGTACTATTGATTAATACGAGCGAATAGGCGAGCTGGTACCTTACTTACCTGCGAAAACTGGAGGCGCGGGTTTGATACGACTGCACCACATTGTTTTTTGGCTGATTTGAGCGATGCATCATCAATGGGCCGGCCCACGAGCGAGATGTACGGACGAAAATCTAACGACGGACCGTCGATCAGATTCGGTTTTAACCACGAATTAGTACCACCTCGCGTATATGTTTTAAATTCAAACTGAAAGCGTAAACTCACGGAAAGAAGCGTATTACGACGGTGAACCCGACAAAGTCAATCCGTGCTTTATTATTATAAAAAAATTAGCACACATGCCCGTGCGTTGCAACGGTAAATAGCAATAACACCTCCATAGCCTAATATAAGCATGGCTCAAGACACACACATATACGAACCAATCTATGGTTGGATGGATGGGAGGACAGTGGTATCCGCAGCTCACCAGAGTTCAAGTGCTAGACTTGACATTGGTGCTCGCATTTTCTGGATTTATTTTAGACCTTTTGGAGATGTGCATTTAGTGGGAGTAGACGTTTCCGTTGACTACGAAGGCGTCTGTGGCGACTTCACAATCTCAAGATGACGTGTCGGCTCAGTCTCTCGAAGGTGCTCATAGGGGTAGGGTGTACGTGCATGCGTTCGTAGGGGTGAGTGTATGTGAGCGACTTTGATTGTACTACAACTTCCCACCCGTACGACACCGTATGTGGTACGATTCCTCCTGTATGCCTGAGTGTCATGATTGTTTTCGGTCCGAGTGCCATGATTCTTTTTTGCCCGAGAGCCAGGATATTATATGATTTGATATTGTGCCTATGCGATTGCAACTGAGAGAATTTTTTTTTCATGTACCTAGCTCAATAAATTGATTTAAAGCAATGTTAAATATTCAATAATAAATGAAAATGCATTGAATAAGCATTAATCCAAGAATTTAATTTTTTGATCAAACATGACATCAATTGCATGTAGATTAAATATGTAGATAAGACTTTGGGCGCTGCAATGGATATAAAATAAATAAATATTTTCTCACAAACCTATAAAATAATTTATGATTAGTTTTGGTAGCCTTCTTACAAACCTCAACAACACCGACGGCGGCCACAATGTCTTAAAGAAAATCTTGAGGTATCTACGTGCAGGACTGAAAAAAACCCTTCTTGATTGCAAGGCCGACTGAACAAAAAATTATACTACGAATGCATGCGAACTCGCTCACAAAGAAATATATAATATGTTCATGATAGAAACTTCCCTGCCAAAATAATTATGATAGAAACTGATTACATTATTGTAACCACTAAAACCTGAATATACATTTTAAATTTACAATGACATAAAAACCACATGACATACAAATTATAGGTGGACAACCTAAAGCTAATGATCATAGTGTTGTATAATTTGCTATAAGTTGTGGCTGGGCCCCAAAAGGACCATTGTGAAGATCTTTCAAGTGAAGATAACAAAAGACAAGGAACATATTGGTTCTATTCCTATTATGCTATGCGGAAATACCTATTCATGGAGAATGCAAGAACAATAATTATTCTTTCTGAAACTCTATGTTTGTTCCTTTTAATGGCTGAGCCATTTTCACCGTTCGCACGATTTTTGAAAGGGTTAATGCGGCATAAACTGCTCAAACTTCAAGGTCAAACAAACTACTGCTGCCTGAACGTATATTTATGGATGCAACAGGAAGATTCAAACTACACACAAGAATGTTTAATAGACCTCTAAAAGGGGCTAGGACCTAGGAGACAATACTAACAACCAAGAAAAATACATTTACCGATCTGGTACGCAATAATTCACGCATGGAAGAACTCAAATAATATATTGAGCGAGAAAAATGTGTAATCTTAATAGATAAATTTTGCAAGTACAATAATCTGCATGGAAATGAAAAACAAAAACACATTGTTCACGGATGCATGTACAGAGCAGCTGCAAGGAAATTTCAGCAAATTTACCTCTTAGATATTATAAACCCTTTTGATGCATCAACAAGAAAACCAACATTGATATTGAATTGCAATTCTTTTTTTGAAAGATCGAGTTGCAGTTCTGAAGGACCTGTATTAAGAAAAATGAGCTCAACAGGTTATTCCCGAGTTAAATGACACAAAAATTATCATAAACCACTAACAACATCAGCAAGAAATACTTGAGATGAAAGTTCTGCAGTAGGTGTCAATTTATGAGTCGTGGGTTCCTGTGGATCCCCATAGCTTGTTTCTTTGAACTATAGAGAGAAGACACGTCAATGTCCTGCCAGACCCAATTTGATCAGCAATAATATGCAACCCCTCCACCCCAAGACAGGACCACGTGGCATAGCCAAAGACGGTTTTACATGCCAGTTAATAAAACCACGTTTAGACTTATATATGCATAGACGCAAGAATCCAGTAATTATGAATGGACTAAGATACTAAGAGTCTTTTACTGAAGACAAAGTGATATGCACCATTTATGGACACTAAGTTAACAAGTGATATGCAACTTTCCTGGATATTAAGCTGACAATTCACAATCTTTTTCAGGGCTAAAGAGAAAAACAAAAGGATATATGACGGTTGACGAAATTCAAAGGTTCTTAATGCACGTAGAATCTCATCTCCATAGGCCACAGCCAATCTCTACCAGATCCTCTGCGAGTAAAAAAATCCACTATCCAAAGGGACCTTCTGCTTCAAAACCTCTCTTCAATATGAAGTAGCTAGCATCAGCAGTTTAGACCAAACTTTGGGGCAAGTAGCTAGCCTCTTCATCAGGAAAAAACTGAAACATCTTCTCCTTTGTATTGACTCCGAACAGAATTCAGAGACGGCGGCTCTGGTGATCTCATGGCTATAATGTTTCTACACCTGGCATTGCTGGGATCTTGCTGGATCTGAAGGATGGAGGAGCCGCTTCCTGCACCGGCAGAGAAGGGAATTGCATCCGTGGGTGGTCGTCAAGCTCGTTGGTCGTCGAAGCAGGGACGAAGTAGTGGGTTGCCGGAGATAGGAAGGAGCAACCGTGGGTTGTCATTCATCGAAGCCATGGGTCGCAGGTGGCGGTGTGGAGCCGATCCAGGTCCGGGAGGGGCAGCTATGGATCGCCGGATATTTGGAGCAGCGCGGGCACCCAGCAGCCAGCGGATGAGATTGAACGCTTCGGTGCGGCAATGTCGAGCGGAACGGCGAGATTGGACGCACTAAACTTGGGACCCAAGGCCTTTTTATAAGTTCAGAACGGGCAATGGAGTCCGTGTCAGAGACGCCTGCGGCGGTGTTTATGAGACCAGGTCGGCCCCGGCGGCTGGTGCGCGTGAGAACAGAGGGAGCGATCGATCAAGTGAGGGGAGGAGACTGCCGTTTATTTTTCACCAGGCCCAGCTCGGTTTCGTTGGGCCATGTGGTGCACCGAGGCCCATCTAGGAGAAAGGACGTACCTGTAGAAAGCCTTGAAACTCCAGCGAACGTAAGAAACATCCATTAATATTGCACAGACAAAATTTAGTACCACCTCAGAATATGTTTTAAATTCAAACTGAAAGAGTAAAATCACGGGAAGAAGCGTATTGTGACGGTGAACCCGACAAAGTCAATCCGTGCTTTATTATTACTAGCAAAAGGGCCCGTGCGTTGCAACGGGAGAAAAAAAATCTTATTCTCCAATGGTTATGACCACATTTTGTTCACATCTCATCTCATATTTTTTTTAAATTTATTTACAAATGCAAGAAAATGTACCCTTTTTCAAATTTATTCACAAACTGAAGCAATGTTCACATTTTTTTTAAAATATCTTGGTTGTCAAAAAATTGATCATTCAAAGAATTATTCTGAATTTCAAGAAACGTTTTTTAAAAGACATACTATAATATTTCGATCTACCCCGGCAATTAATTCTTCAAAATTCACGCTTATCTCGTAAAAATGTTGTAACAAACATGTTCAACTGAACTGTGTTTGGCACTGGATCAACTCATAAACTAACTTCTAGATTGAAAAGTAGGATGCTTTTGTTGTCTTAAGGAAATACATATGGAAAACATCACAAACTCACAGAGCTACATGAAAATTCGTATCTTTGTACTTACCTAGCTAATCTATGGATCTCACTGATGTATATATATATAGGTAAAATGTTTGGGGCACCTAGGTGCCTGGGCACCTTGTTCGGGTCCAACCCGCTAATGCATTTCCTGCTTAGAAATAATCACTACTACCCTTCCAAATAATTTGCTTTCCTTTTCTATGTGCATGCACTTGTATCCTCCATGATCATTAATTGTAGATGATTCCTGCATGATTTATTCTACATATTGGAACATATACCTACAAATGTACATACCCTACGATTCATTGAAGGTATTTTTATATACCCTACAATTTATTCCAAATAATTTGCATGCACGTATATATCCTATGATTTATTCTAGGTATTAGATACATGCAGATATATATACCCTATAATTTATTCCAAATAATTTGCATGCACGTATATACCCTATAATTTATTCTATGTATTAGAAACCTACATATGTAGTTCGATATATTTGTAAGTGGATACTTAAGTTTTTTTAAAATAACAGTGCATCTCAACATTTTTGTGTGAATACCTCGACGTGAAATTTATTGGTACATACTCGTAAATGTCATTACCATTTTATAAGTGGATACAAATACGTAAACTAAATACCTCGACAAATGATATGCTATGTTCATATAAATGAATACCTATACAACATACCACGATAGACATGTATCAAATGTGATGATACTGATGAATGATACCAAAAAATACATATTATCCTCACATAATTTCTGGGTATATACCCTAAAAACAACTAGGTAGAGTACAAGGAGAAACAAGTTTTTTCTTATACCATAGCGGAGGCAGAAAATCACAATATCCACTATACGCACACCTAAATCTGTTTAAAAGGCATGTTAGTAATACTACTATTATGCACAAAAAACATTAGGCAATTTTTAATAATTTCCTTCTATGCATTAATTACTACAGAAATTTTTTCTTGTTTCACACGTACATTCATGAATAAATTAGGCAGTTTCTTGTTTTCTAAGCAAGTATTTGGTGTGTGCATGCTAATTAATACCTCCGTCCAAATTAGAGTAAGTGGCCGCTAATTAACATGCATTTAATTGAAATTAATTAGTAAATTGCAATAACTCTTCGCCTTTAATACTGCAAACGGGTATACCTGTTAGTGTCTATACCCAACACAATGGCACACATCTTAAAGTAATCCGAAGATAGAGAAGTAAGGAGCCTGGGCACCTAGGTGTCCCAAACAGCCGTCCTATATATATATATATATATATAGGTTTGCATTGTATTGTAGAGTTTTTCTTTGAAGCATATATAGGAGACTTGTATACTAATTCACACGTCAATGCAACCTTCGCTTGGCCCTGTCTGCTCGTGCAAGTTAGAATTATTTTTTCATGCATAAAATATGTCGGGATTTCTTATTATCAGACACCCCAATTGCGCTCATGCCGTCGCCGCGAAGTCTCACCCAGTTGGCACAACAGTTGAAGCATATAAAAGCCAAAAAAACTTGTATGTACATATATGTTACGTAAAAGGAGGTGATTCCCACTACCCATGTTTTCTAACATTTATGGGCATCCAAGATTTTATGTCTGTTCATCAAGAAGATATGCATGGACAGATATCTTCATAGGCCAGAGCAGCAGCAATAACAGAAGGATTGCTGAACGGATACGTTACTGATGCAATATTCAGTCAAAGATTTGTCATCACCAATCAGGGAGAATCATGAGACGTGCAAAGTGCTAGTCTGCTAGTCTGCTACTTACTTTCATCCATCCCTGCATGCTGCTGCTGCTGCATCCTGCATGAATAGCCATCACCTCACCAGGATGTAGTTCACGCTCTTCTACATCCTGCTTGTGAAAATTGAGCACACGACTCTTTCTCTGATTTCACAATGTTTTGTGAACCTCGACCTCGATCAACGTACGTTGGTGGTGCCATTGATAGGCGATGGAGTGGTACACCGGCGAGACGCTTCTTCCGGCGCCAGCCAGCGGCTCCCGGAACATCTTCAACACTGCACCATGACGAACAGCGAGAACATACGGCTGCAACTGCCAATGAAGGGAGCAATGAGTGGAGGATGATCGATGCGTGAGGTTGGGAGGCGGCGACCTACTGATGGCCGGTGCCGGTAGCAAAGAGCCCGATCACGGATGACGGACACGCCAGGTGGGAGCGGGAGAGTCCAGCGGGGGCGGCGCTGAGCGGAGGAGACGGTCGGCGGACAAATCGCATGGGGTGAATGGGTACTGGTAGAGCTCGATCTGGAGCGAAGTCCGGCGGGCACTCTTGGGACCTTTGCCGCCATTTCGATCTATCACAGAGACGATCCAGCTCTGGAGCCGATCGAGTCGAGGAGGACGTGAGCAGGGTAACAAATATACGCATCGTGAGCGATGAAGGAAGTCATGCGCACGACTTCGGGCAACACCGTGGCCGATCTCGATCGGGAGGAAGACCAAGGACGCCCAGCGTGCTTCCTCGGACTCGGCGCTGCTCTTCCTCGATGCGAGGTATCAGCGTCTCGCCTAGGTGTAGGAGAGCACGTGATCCCGGGCATCGTATATATGGGAGGGTTAGGAAGGTTCGACTGAAAGTCCTGATGGTGAGTTTCTTTGTTTTCTTATTTGATTGGTTTTCTAGTAGTAGTACATGACTTTGACATGACACGTACGTTTGTACGTAAAAAAGGGCAGCCAGCCGTTTTGGCGGACGGATAGACGAACGTAACATCTTTTGCTTAGTCAAAGCCAATTAAAAAAAAGTAGATGGCGGTGAATCCGACAAAGTCAATCCGTGCTTTATTATTAGGGAAAGATAGCACACATATGCCCGTGCGTTGCAACGGGGTAATAAAGATTGACATTATTCTACTGGCAAACTCAATCACAATACCACACAGTAATAGGGAAAGATTAGGGAGAGATAATAATTAGAGACTCCCAAGAAATTACCATGTTAATTAGCAATTAGGAGCCGTTTATCTGGTGGGACCGAATTCGGTTCAGATCTACTCATATAATCTATCTATCTATATCTATACTACTATTCTATTAAAAGAGCAAACATAAACTTCCTTAAAACCACACAGTAAACTGTACACGGAGTAACCAGGACCCTCGAATTAAGTCAACTTAAATGCATCCTACTGCTCATATTACATCAATGGGGTAACAATCCGATTAACGTCTGAGATCAATTAAAGTGGTTCAGTGGTATGTTAACGAATTGGTCGATTACGAAAACTAGACTTTCTCAATTTAGAGACTTAAGAGCAGAAGAAAAAATGGGAAAATTCCACCATCTCCCAAAAAGAGATGTGGCAGACGCCGTGGTCTGCGAACAGCCCTCGCGCTCCGCGTCCCCTAATCCCCGCGGCCCCGGCCGCAATATGTGGATCAATTCCATCCGACTCGGTGCCTCGCCGCCCGTCAGAAAGGAAAAATCAGTGCCTCCCGACCCTTCTCTCGCTGGGCACAGCAACCATGGCGATGGATCTGCAGCGTCCGCAGCCGCTCCACCTCGGGTTCCCTGACCCTTCTTCTCTAGGCTGGGCAGAGCAACCATGGCGGCGGATCCGCAGCGTCCACGGCCGCTCCACCTCGGGCAGCGCGGATCACAGCCAGCGGCCCGATGGAGGCGGGTACCGGCGCGGTTGCTGTTCTGCCCTGCGCTCCCTCCATGTCTCCTCCTGCGCCTCCGGTGGCCAGACGCTTCTTCGACTCCGGCCTAGGTAAGCCCCTGCGCTCTGCTCTCCCTCATGCGTGCGCCCATACCTGCGGCCGTGTGCTATAGCCATCGAGCTGCGGTGAATCATATGCTGGCCATGTCAAGTTCTAGGATTTTCGTCTCTGCATAGGAATCAATTTTGCAGGCGTGGTTCCTTGCTTTTTCTAGGCTGATTCAGATTTTTTTTCTTTTCGATTCACAAATGTCGGAAGAAGAGGTTAGAGACAAACTGTCCAATCTGGTGTGACTTCATATTCACATCAATCTGAATGTAATGTAGACAAACTTCAGTGGTATATTGAAAATGGTTTACCCTTTTATTCTTGAAACAGATAAATGTTGGATTAGTTGACCCTGTCATTATCTCATTCCACCCCGACACATGGTATAGCTTTTCTTCTTTGATCATCGTTGATCTTACAAACTGCAGGGGCACCCACATCGTTGGTGGATTTATATTTCTCAGGTCAGACAGTGTGCAGCCACACATGGTCAACATCCAGTTTCAGAAGAATGTACTGCTGCAGGTAACCACGACGAGTAAACGATCTTCCGCTGCCTTCCGCTCGATTTTGTTTGGATGATGCGTGATTCCTTTCATTGAGTCTTCGATAAACCAAATAGTTACTAGAGTAGTTAATTAGGAGCCTAATCATGTGTAACTATTGTGCATCGAGTCTTCAATAAACTAGAGCAGTTTCTACATGCAAGAAGTATCGAATAGTATTTGTTCTTGTTCCATGGAGTAGCGAGCGAGAGAGAGAAAGTGAAAAATGTTTGCAGGTTATTATATACAGTGCTTGTTTCTCATAGTGCGCTTTTACCTGTGATTATATATCGTCCATTGATTAGTTTGGTTGAATCTGGGCATGCTTTTAGACTTAAAATCGATCTTGATTTCCTCGTGCCACCTATATCTATATGTGCAGCGCAGGCGAAGTCGAATGACAAGAACCAGCTAGATGAGGGCATCCATTCGAAACACATATCTAATCTTCTATGTGTGGGATCCTTTTTCTGATCTGAATTTGTTGTTGGGGCGAGCTTGTTACTCTCTACATGCATTTCAAGTTGGATGAGAGCTACACACTGAGCAAGATCTCCATCTGGACTGGCGACGGCTTCCACAATCTCAAGGCAATTCCTCTTTTCTGAAGATAGCAGCGAGGTGCCCAGTAAGAGCACACACGTATCTCTGAATTATAAGTTATGATCTGTGCTCTATGGTGAGAGCACATATCAATTGGTTTTGAACAATACTCAGGTTAGTTTGGTATAGTTCTTACATGTATTGCCATCTCAGCTTACCAGGAGCCTAATTTTTGTAGTTGTATACTTATTGTATGTCTGCATATATGTTTGAATTGAACACCTGCTGCTGTTTTTGTGATCCGCGCACTTGCTTGAAATATAATCAACTTAGTTGGTTGTGATCTTGTTCTTCGAGTGAACTGTGGTTTAATCAAATGCATTTGGTATTATCTCATGTCATCTTCTTAGTACTGTAAAGTGCAAAATGATCATGTCATATGTCTCTACTAATTGCTGAACGCTAACTAAGTTGAATATAATGCATTGTTCTGTGGGTAAGGAACCTTATAAATTGATGCATTGAAATTAATTGTAAGAAAACTTCTTGACAGGAAAAGGAGGACTATCAGCATCTTATGGATATTCATCAAATAACAGTACATCAGCCAATGTGTATGTGGTGGTCTAAACCAAATGTTAGGCACAAAATGAGGATTATGTGCACAGTTGGTCCCTCAACTAACACAAGGGAGATTATCTAGGATTTTGCTGAGGATGACATCAATGTGGCTCGGCTAATATGTCACATGGAGACCATGCATCGCACCAGAAAATTATTGAATTGGTGAAAGAGTTGAGACCATGCTTGTAGACTCTTATGGACGAGTCAATTTTATAAGTCTGGCATGCGCATGCAAGCACATGATTTTGCTCTATCAATAAATAGTGTAATCAAACCTTTTTATGCCGACCCTTCTTTCACCATATTCCAACTTATTTGCTCTGATATAAGCTAGATTTAACATATTCAGGGCCCAGAAATTAGTATTCAAGATTTGCCTCATTGAAAACTGGTCAGGAGTTCACGTTCACAATAAGCAGTGATCCTTTCTACTACTTGAGGGATTGAGCAAAGGTACTAATACTTTTCTGTCCTAACAAGAAATTATTGAAAAAAGATACCTCTCATTCACGTATTTTCTATAAATGCACATTTATTTATAACAATAGCACCAGGATGAATGTTTGTTACTCATGATATTTTTAATTCATTTGACCTCTTGAATAAAGATTCTTGAAATTTGACTTCTGAAGTTGTGCCACTGCCTGTGTTGAACCAGATTATCAACGGTACAGTCAAAGAAGCAACGTTGAACATGAAAATAAGGCACTCTGCCAGTGTGCGTGCATGATCCAATAGCATGTGTTTAATAGTAGCAGCTTCCTCCATTTATGCCAGAATTTGATATACTTACCAAAGTTTTAAGGGGGCCAATCTTAAGAAGACATCCCAGTTTGTGCGAGAATTTCATACGCATATTAGACAAAAGATGTATCGGGTTTTCCTTAGGTTGCATTGCAACACTTCAGTGTCTACTCTTGGTTCTTTTACCATAAAATTTGTAAGGTCCCTTATGTTTGATTTATTGTATAAATCATTTGAGACATGCCCTAAGTAAAACCACAACGTGATATGCCAACTTCTATTTACCCTTCATAAGGACCCTTTTCATCGAATCCGATTCGACTAAAGTGGGAGGGACAGACACCCGCTAGCCACCTTATGCAACTAGTGCATGTCAGTCGGTGGAACCTGTCTCACGTAAGCGTACGTGTAAGGTCGGTCCGGGCCGCTTCATCCCACGATGTCGCCGAAACAAGATAAGACTAGTAGTGGCAAGAAAGTTGACAACATCTACGCCCAAAACAAGTTTGTGTTCTACTCGTGCATAGAAACTACGCATAAACCTAGCTCTGATCCACTGATGGGGATCGTTGCAGAAATTAAAATTTTTCTACGCATCACCAAGATCAATCTATGGAGTCATCTAGCAACGAGAGAGGAGTGCATCTACATACCCTTGTAGATCGCGAGCGGAAGCGTTCAAGTGAACGGGGTTGATGGAGTCGTACTCGTCGTGATCCAAATCACCGATGATCCTAGCGCCGAACGGACGACACCTCCGCGTTCAACACACGTACGGAGCAGCGACGTCTCCTCCTTCTTGATCCAGCAAGGGGGAAGGAGAGGTTGATGTAGATCCAGCAGCACGACGGCGTGGTGGTGGAAGTAGCGGGATTCCGACAGGGCTTCGCTAAGCGCTGCGGGAGGAGGGAGATGTGTCACGGGAGGGAGAGGGAGGCGCCAGGGCTTGGGTGCTGCTGCCCTCCCTCCCCCCTCTATATATAGGGCCCCTGGGGGGCGCCGGCCCTAGGAGATGCAATCTCCAAGGGGGGGCGGCGGCCAAGGGGGTGGCTTGCCCCCCAAGCCAAGTGGGGCGCCCCCCACCCCTAGGGTTTCCAACCCTAGGCGCAGGGGGAGGCCCAAGGGGGGCGCCCCAGCCCACCAGGGGCTGGTTCCCCTCCCACTTCAGCCCATGGGGCCCTCCGGGATAGGTGGCCCCACCCGGTGGACTCCCGGGACCCTTCCGATGGTCCCGGTACAATACCGGTGACCCCCGAAACTTTTCCGGTGGCCGAAACTGGACTTCCTATATGTAATTCTTCACCTCCGGACCATTCCGGAACTTCTCGTGACGTCCGGGATCTCATCCGGGACTCCGAACAACTTTCGGGTTACCGCATACTAGTATCTCTACAACCCTAGCGTCACCGAACCTTAAGTGTGTAGACCCTACGGGTTCGGGAGACATACAGACATGACCGAGACGACTCTCCGGTCAATAACCAACAGCGGGATCTGGATACCCATGTTGGCTCCCACATGTTCCACGATGATCTCATCGGATGAACCACGATGTCGAGGATTCAATCAGTCCCGTATACAATTCCCTTTGTCAATCGGTAGGTTACTTGCCCGAGATTCGATTGCCGGTATCCCAATACCTTGTTCAATCTCGTTACCGGCAAGTCACTTTACCCGTACCGTAATGCATGATCCCGTGACCAAACACTTGGTCACATTGAGCTCATTATGATGATGCATTACCGAGTGGGCCCAGAGATACCTCTCCGTCATACGGAGTGACAAATCCCAGTCTTGATTCGTGCCAACCCAACAGACACTTTCGGAGATACCCATAGTGCACCTTTATAGCCATCCAGTTACATTGTGACGTTTGGCACACCCAAAGCACTCCTATGGTATCCGGGAGTTGCACAATCTCATGGTCTAAGGAAATGATACTTGACATTTGGAAAAGCTCTAGCAAACGAACTACACGATCTTGTGCTATGCTTAGGATTGGGTCTTGTCCATCACATCATTCTCCTAATGATGTGATCCCGTTATCAATGACATCCAATGTCCATAGTCAGGAAACCATGACTATCTGTTGATCAACGAGCTAGTCAACTAGAGGCTCACTAGGGACATGTTGTGGTCTATGTATTCACACATGTATTACGATTTCCGGATAACACAATTATAGCATGAACAATAGACAATTATCATGAACAAGGAAATATAATAATAACCATTTTATTATTGCCTCTAGGGCATATTTCCAACAGTCTCCCACTTGCACTAGAGTCAATAATCTAGTTACATTGTGATGAATCGAACACCCATAGAGTTCTGGTGTTGATCATGTTTTGCTCTAGGGAGAGGTTTAGTCAACGGATCTGCTACATTCAGGTCCGTATGTACTTTACAAATATCTATGTCTCCATTTTGAACACTTTCACGAATGGAGTTGAAGCGACGCTTGATATGCGTGGTCTTCCTGTGAAACCTAGGCTCCTTGGCAAGGGCAATAGCTCCAGTGTTGTCACAGAAGAGAGTCATCGGGCCCGACGCATTGGGAATAACTCCTAGGTCGGTAATGAACTCCTTCACCCAGATTGCTTCTTGTGCTGCCTCTGAGGCCGCCATGTATTCCGCTTCACATGTAGATCCCGCCACAACGCTTTGCTTGCAACTGCACCAGCTTACTGCCCCACCATTCAAAATATACACGTATCCGGTTTGTGACTTAGAGTCATCCAGATCTGTGTCGAAGTTAGCATCGACGTAACCCTTTACGACGAGCTCTTCGCCACCTCCATAAACGAGAAACATATCCTTAGTCCTTTTCAGGTACTTCAGGATATTCTTGACCGCTGTCCAGTGTTCCATGCCGGGATTACTTTGGTACCTTCCTACCAAACTTACGGCAAGGTTTACATCAGGTCTGGTACACAGCATGTCATACATAATAGACCCTATGGCCGAGGCATAGGGGATGACACTCATCTTTTCTCTATCTTCTGCCGTGGTCGGGCATTGAGCCGTGCTCAATTGCACACCTTGCAATACAGGCAAGAACCCCTTCTTGGACTGATCCATATTGAACTTGTTCAATATCTTGTCAAGGTACGTACTTTGTGAAAGACCAATGAGGCGTCTTGATCTATCTCTATAGATCTTGATGCCTAATATATAAGCAGCTTCTCCAAGGTCCTTCATTGAAAAACACTTGTTCAAGTAGGCCTTTATGCTTCCCAAGAATTCTATATCATTTCCCATCAATAGTATGTCATCCACATATAATATGAGAAATGCTACATAGCTCCCACTCACTTTCTTGTAAACACAGGCTTCTCCATAAGTCTGTGTAAACCCAAACGCTTTGATCATCTCATCAAATCGAATGTTCCAACTCCGAGATGCTTGCACCAGCCCATAGATGGAGCGCTGGAGCTTGCATACCTTGTTAGCATTCTTAGGATCGACAAAACCTTCCGGCTGCATCATATACAATTCTTCCTTAAGAAAGCCGTTAAGGAATGCCGTTTTGACGTCCATTTGCCATATCTCATAATCATAGAATGCGGCAATTGCTAACATGATTCGGACGGACTTCAGCTTCGCTACGGGTGAGAAAGTCTCATCGTAGTCAACCCCTTGAACTTGTCGATAACCCTTAGCGACAAGTCGAGCCTTATAGATGGTCACATTACCATCCACGTTTGTCTTCTTCTTAAAGATGCATTTATTTTCTATGGCTCGCCGATCATCGGGCAAGTCAGTCAAAGTCCACACTTTGTTTTCATACATGGATCCTATCTCGGATTGCATGGCTTCAAGCCATTTGTTGGAATCTGGGCCCGCCATTGCTTCTTCATAGTTCGAAGGTTCACCGTTGTCTAACAACATGATTTCCAGGACAGGGTTGCCATACCACTCTGGTGTGGAACGTGTCCTCGTGGACCTATGAAGTTCAGTAGTAACTTGATCCGAAGTACCTTGATCATCATCATTAGCTTCCTCTCTAGTCAGTGCAGGCACCACAGGAACATCTTCCTGCGCTGCGCTACTTTCCGGTTCAAGAGGTAGTACTTCATCAAGTTCCACTTTCCTCCCACTTACTTCTTTCGAGAGAAACTCTTTCTCCAGAAAGGACCCATTCTTGGCAACAAAGATCTTGCCTTCGGATCTGAGGTAGAAGGTATACCCAATGGTTTCCTTAGGGTATCCTATGAAGACGCATTTTTTCCGACTTGGGTTCGAGCTTTTCAGGTTGAAGTTTCTTGACATAAGCATCGCATCCCCAAACTTTTAGAAACGACAGCTTAGGTTTCTTCCCAAACAATAATCCATACGGTGTCGTCTCAACGGATTTCGACGGAGCCCTATTTAAAGTGAATGCGGCAGTCTCTAAAGCATAGCCCCAAAATGAGAGCGGTAGATCGGTAAGAGACATCATAGATCGCACCATATGCAATAGAGTGCGATTACGACGTTCGGACACACCATTTCGCTGAGGTGTTCCAGGTGGCGTGAGTTGTGAAACTATTCCACATTTCCTTAAGTGTGTGCCAAATTCATGACTCAAATATTCCCCTCCACGATCTGATCGTAAGAATTTTATTTTCCTGTCACGTTGATTCTCAACCTCACTCTGAAATTCCTTGAAATTTTCAAAAGTCTCAGACTTGTGTTTCATTAGGTAGACATACCCATATCTACTCAAGTCATCAGTGAGAGCGAGAACATAACGATAGCCTCCGCGAGCCTCAACACTCATTGGACCGCACACATCAGTATGTATGATTTCTGATAAGTTGGTTGCTCGCTCCATTGTTCCGGAGAAAGGAGTCTTGGTCATTTTGCCCATGAGGCATGGTTCGCATGTGTCAAATGATTCATAATCGAGAGACTCTAAAAGTCCATCAGCATGGAGCTTCTTCATGCGCTTGACACCAATGTGACCAAGGCGGCAGTGCCACAAGTATGTGGGACTATCGTTATCAACTTTACATCTTTTGGTATTCACACTATGAATATGTGTAACATCACGTTCGAGATTCATTAAGAATAAACCATTGACCAGCGGGGCATGACCATAAAACATATCTCTCATATAAATAGAACAACCATTATTCTCGGATTTAAATGAGTAGCCATCTCGCATTAAACGAGATCCAGATACATTGTTCATGCTCAAAGCTGGCACTAAATAACAATTATTGAGGTTTAAAACTAATCCCGTAGGTAAATGTAGAGGTAGCGTGCCGACGGCGACCACATCGACCTTGGAACCATTCCCGACGCGCATCGTCACCTCGTCCTTTGCCAGTCTCCGTTTATTCCGCAGCTCCTGCTTTGAGTTACAAATATGAGCAACCGCACCGGTATCAAATACCCAGGAGCTACTACGAGTGCTGGTAAGGTACACATCAATAACATGTATATCACATATACCTTTGGTGTTGCCGGCCTTCTTGTCCGCTAAGTACTTGGGGTAGTTCCGCTTCCAGTGACCACTTCCCTTGCAATAAAAGCACTCAGTCTCAGGCTTGGGTCCATTCTTTGGCTTCTTCCCGGCAACTAGCTTACCGGGCGCGGCAACTCCCTTGCCGTCCTTCTTGAAGTTCTTCTTACCCTTGCCTTTCTTGAACTTAGTGGTTTTATTCACCATCAACACTTGATGTTCCTTTTTGATCTCCACCTCCGCTGATTTCAGCATTGAATATACCTCAGGAATGGTCTTTTTCATCCCCTGCATATTGAAGTTCATCACAAAGCTCTTGTAGCTCGGTGGAAGCGACTGAAGGATTCTGTCAATGACCGCGTCATCTGGGAGATTAACTCCCAGCTGAGACAAGTGGTTGTGTAACCCAGACATTTTGAGTATGTGCTCACTGACAGAACTATTTTCCTCCATCTTACAACTGAAGAACTTGTCGGAGACTTCATATCTCTCGATCCGGGCATGAGCTTGGAAAACCATTTTCAGCTCTTCGAACATCTCATATGCTCCGTGTTGCTCAAAACGCTTTTGGAGCCCCGGTTCTAAGCTGTAAAGCATGCCGCACTGAACGAGGGAGTAATCATCAGCACGCTGCTGCCAAGCGTTCATAACGTCTTGGTTCTCTGGGATGGGTGCGTCACCTAGCGGTGCTTCTAGGACATAATCTTTCTTCGCAGCTATGAGGATGATCCTCAGGTTCCGGACCCAGTCCGTATAGTTGCTGCCATCATCTTTCAGCTTGGTTTCTCTAGGAACGCGTTGAAGTTGAGGGCAACATTAGCGTGGGCCATTTGATCTACAAGACATATTGTAAAGATTTTAGACTAAGTTCATGATAATTAAGTTCATCTAATCAAATTATTCAATGAACTCCCACTCAGATAGACATCCCTCTAGTCATCTAAGTGAAACATGATCCGAGTCAACTAGGCCGTGTCCGACCATCACATGAGACGGGCTAGTCAACATCGGTGAACATCTTCATGTTGATTGTATCTTCTATACGACTCATGCTCGACCTTTCGGTCTTCCGTGTTCCGAGGCCATGTCTGTACATGCTAGGCTCGTCAAGTCAACCTAAGTGTATTGCGTGTGTAAATCTGGCTTACACCCGTTGTATTCGGACGTTAGAATCTATCACACCCGATCATCACGTGGTGCTTCGAAACAACGAACCTTCGCAACGGTGCACAGTTAGGGGGAACACTTTCTTGAAATTATTGCGAGGGATCATCTTATTTAAGCTACCGTCGTTCTAAGCAAATAAGATGTAAAACATGATAAACATCACATGCAATCAAATAGTGACATGATATGGCCAATATCATTTTGCTCCTTTTGATCTCCATCTTCGGGGCGCCATGATCATCTTCGTCACCGGCATGACACCATGATCTCCATCATCATGATCTCCATCATCGTGTCTTCATGAAGTTGTCACGCCAACGATTACTTCTACTTCTATGGCTAACGTGTTTAGCAATAGAGTAAAGTAATTTACATGGCGCTATTCAATGACACGCAGGTCATACAAAAAATAAAGACAACTCCTATGGCTCCTGCCGGTTGTCATACTCATCGACATGCAAGTCGTGATTCCTATTACAAGAACATTATCAATCTCATACATCACATATATCTCATTCATCACATCCTTTTGGCCATATCACATCACAAGGCATATGCTGCAAAAACAAGTTAGACGTCCTCTAATTGTTGTTGCATGTTTTTACGTGGCTTCTATAGGTTTCTAGCAAGAACGTTTCTTACCTACGTAAAACCACAACGTGATATGCCAACTTCTATTTACCCTTCATAAGGACCCTTTTCATCGAATCCGATTCGACTAAAGTGGGAGAGACAGACACCCGCTAGCCACCTTATGCAACCAGTGCATGTCAGTCGGTGGAACCTGTCTCACGTAAGCGTAGGTGTAAGGTCGGTCCGTGCCGCTTCATCCCACGATGCCGCCGAAACAAGATAAGACTAGTAGTGGCAAGAAAATTGACAACATCTACGCCCACAACAAGTTTGTGTTCTACTCGTGCATAGAAACTACGCATAAACCTGGCTCTGATCCACTGATGGGGATCGTTGCAGAAATTAAAATTTTTCTACGCATCACCAAGATCAATCTATGGAGTCATCTAGCAACGAGAGAGAGGAGTGCATCTACATACCCTTGTAGATCGCGAGCGGAAGCGTTCAAGTGAACGGGGTTGATGGAGTCGTACTCGTCGTGATCCAAATCACCGATGATCCTAGCACCGAACGGACGACACCTCCGCGTTCAACACACGTACGGAGCAGCGACGTCTCCTCCTTCTTGATCCAGCAAGGGGGAAGGAGAGGTTGATGTAGATCCAGCAGCACGACGGCGTGGTGGTGGAAGTAGCGGGATTCCGACAGGGCTTCGCTAAGCGCTGCGGGAGGAGGGAGATGTGTCACGGGAGGGAGAGGGAGGCGCCAGGGCTTGGGTGCTGCTGCCCTCCCTCCCCCCTCTATATATAGGGCCCCTGGGGGGCGCCGGCCCTAGGAGATGCAATCTCCAAGGGGGGGCGGCGGCCAAGGGGGTGGCTTGCCCCCCAAGCCAAGTGGGGCGCCCCCCACCCCTAGGGTTTCCAACCCTAGGCGCAGGGGGAGGCCCAAGGGGGGCGCCCCAGCCCACCAGGGGCTGGTTCCCCTCCCACTTCAGCCCATGGGGCCCTCCGGGATAGGTGGCCCCACCCGGTGGACACCCGGGACCCTTCCGATGGTCCCGGTAAAATACCGGTGACCCCCGAAACTTTCCCGGTGGCCGAAACTGGACTTCCTATATATAGTTCTTCACCTCCGGACCATTCCGGAACTCCTCGTGACGTCCGGGATCTCATCCGGGACTCCGAACAATTTTCGGGTTACCGCATACTAGTATCTCTACAACCCTAGCGTCACCGAACCTTAAGTGTGTAGACCCTACGGGTTCGGGAGACATGCAGACATGACCGAGACGACTCTCCGGTCAATAACCAACAGCGGGATCTGGATACCCATGTTGGCTCCCACATGTTCCACGATGATCTCATCGGATGAACCACGATGTCGAGGATTCAATCAGTCCCGTATACAATTCCCTTTGTCAATCGGTACGTTACTTGCCCGAGATTCGATCGTCGGTATCCCAATACCTTGTTCAATGTCGTTACCGGCAAGTCACTTTACTCGTACCGTAATGCATGATCCCGTGACCAAACACTTGGTCACATTTAGCTCATTATGATGATGCATTACTGAGTGGGCCCAGAGATACCTCTCCGTCATACGGAGTGACAAATCCCAGTCTCGATTCGTGCCAACCCAACAGACACTTTCGGAGATACCCGTAGTGCACCTTTATAGCCACCCAGTTACGTTGTGACGTTTGGCACACCCAAAGCACTCCTACGGTATCCGGGAGTTGCACAATCTCATGGTCTAAGGAAATGATACTTGACATTTGGAAAAGCTCTAGCAAACGAACTACACGATCTTGTGCTATGCTTATGATTGGGTCTTGTCCATAGTCAGGAAACCATGACTAACTGTTGATCAACGAGCTAGTCAACTAGAGGCTCACTAGGGACATGTTGTGGTCTATGTATTCACACATGTATTACGATTTCCGGATAACACAATTATAGCATGAACAATAGACAATTATCATGAACAAGGAAATATAATAATAACCATTTTATTATTGCCTCTAGGGTATATTTCCAACAAAATCATCACAAATAAACACTTTCTTTGTTTATTTTTCTCTCACAATCTAGGCTGAGAAAGGCCTACTGTTGTCCTTTGTGTGCTGCTAGGCTGCTGTCTCGGATGGAATAACACAACATCGCTTATGTTGCATGCCCAAAGAACAGAATGAATGGTATCATTTCAAATTGATGGATTGAATTTGCTGAAGACTTTTTCATTTGCATTCCTCCTTTGGAACGATACAAACATCACTGTGTATTGTGTGTAGTTTCTGTTAAATGTACTCCTTCAGTAGTTGTGCATACAGTGTGAGGGCATTTTCTGCAATTGCGCATCTTGCCCGAGTGATGATTTATAATTATAAATGTTTTTAGGACATAAAAAATATGTTTTTCTTTAAGATTGAAAAAACAGGCTTATGTATTATGAATTCTTATAAGTTTTAACTTACTTTGAATATTGCTCACAATTTTCAAATATGTATGCAACACATTAGCAAATATGCTAGCCCGTGCATCTGCACGGGTTGACGACTAGTGCTGATAAGCCAACATCTCAAATCTCAATAACCGTCTCACTCTTGGCTATCCGCTCAAGTAATATACCATCTCGATCACCTCGTGATCCGCCTGATCACCTCGTGATCAAAACATCCACATGATCATCTCGTGATCAAATCACAAACTGAATGATCATCCTCGTGATCATCCCAACATCATCATCAACATCCTGCCAAACTGTTACTGCTCACAATCTATCAACAGATAAATCATCTATAAGTCATTCCGTCATGTGAGTGTTGATCGAACGGTGTGACCTAGTACGAACTGTGCCCATAACCAAGGACGCGGCCATCGATAGATTAAACACACACTTGCAGAGGTTAGCACACTGTACCCACACCACGGAACCCATGGCCTCAAACTCCCATTTGGGTGGACCAACGGCATTCCGACAAAACCAATCTACTGCCATGACACTCTCCCGGCCACTCCGGCCAACTCCCCTCTAGGCTAAGTCCTGGGTGGCCCCGATGTCAACCAATGACATCCAACGGCCACCATCGTGGCAAAACAAACACGGTCCCAAACGGGGACAAGAGATCTCAATACCAACCACGGGCAACAAGGTTACGTCCGCTTACCGGGCCAAGGTAACGCACGCCCATAACCTTCCCTCGTTGGAGGCACCGGCAAGAGACATGACAATAGATCGCATTAGGGCCTTCCCATAAAGGCAAATGTGGTTGCACTGGAAAAGCCCGGTTAGGTGGCACCTGACCAACTTAATGACAGAATTTATCCCCAAAAATAGACCTGAGATAACTGATACTCCCATATCATCTATCAACCCGTGATCCAAGTCATAGCAATATCCAACAAATAATCCAACCATAACATAGCCATAACATAATACTCCAAGGACAACATATCACTACGATCCTGATGAACCCAAGAAACCTGATAGTACTAATCCAATAACACAAGCAAGATAGCTAACCATAACCAACATGTCGACATCATATCCAAAATCATACTCCAAAACATAATATCAACTACCATCCTGATGAAAATAATATTAGCCACTAATACTCCAATGGCAACATGATATCCATCAACTGCAAGCATAAATCCTAGTAATCCAAATAGTAGCATGGCAATAGCAAGATCAGAACAACCCCAAGAAATGCCATGCACAAAGTCATGTAGCTAAAGCAATATTTTAAATAAGTTCAAATAATTTAAACCATGGCATTGCATTGCAATCATTCAAATGGAGGGTTTGGCTTGCCTGGGAAGGATGGACTCACCGGGAAGAAATGCGAGGAGCTCACAGAAAGAACTGCCGAAAATCTTTCTCTCTCGGAGGGGGCTGAATAAGGGCAAGGGCATAACGGTCATTTTCAGAATGTTGACACATGGTGAAAATGATACCAACAGAACGGGCTCGACGAGATGAAGAAGTGGGCTTTGGAATCACCTCAACCGGAGCTGTGATTGAACAGATATGATAGTTTTTCTGCCAGGGGCCTATTTGTAATAAAATCCTCACAGACAGGCCCTTGACAGAAAAACTGAAAGCGCCTTTCACTGGAATACGCCTTATACAAGCAGAAAACATATTCTTATCCGAAACAGAGGCAAAGCGCGCTTTCAAATCAGGAAAACGTATTAAACGGAAAAGACGACGCCTCCACTTATCACGCCAGCGGGCCCGCAGGGTCAACGCGTAGAGGCTGACGAGCGGGACCCCCTGGTAGGAGGGTCATCGTCTTCTTCTCCTTCAGTGCCCGACGAGGTAGAGTAGGGGTGCGACCCCGGCGACGAGCTCCGGCGCCACAGGCCACCTTCGGCGAGGCCCCGGCCACCAGTGGACTCGGGGTGCAATGCCGCATCCACCCGCGCACAAAAGGGCCGCTGGGGAGTACCGGGTCGAGCAGAGCGCTGCTCGCGGCGGATGCTGGCTTCGGATGCAGGAGGGGTTCGCGGCCACAGTGCAACAGAGGGGAAATGGAGATGAGGGAGGTCTGTCGGTGGTGAAAGAGTGGAGGGAGGAGCTCTGCGTTGAGAGAATTTGGGAGGAGGATGCCGGCGGCCAGGGCGGTAGTGAGCGGCGGGGGATCTTCTCCGGCTCGGTGGAGGGGTTGGGGAGGGAGCTGGGAGAGTGAGGAGGTCGATGGTGAGCTCGGGAGGGGCTTGGAGTGGCTATATATAGCCGAGCGGTGAGCGGGTGACCGCGGACGCGTGGCCATGGCTCGGGCGTGCCCGCGTACGCGTGGGCGGACGAGCTTGCTCGGCGAAAGCGACGAGAGGGGGTAGAGGGGAGACTCACGGGGCGGAGGAGGCCAAGAGGCACGGGGAGGAAGCAGACGGGCGCCATTAAAGCCCTGTCGGCCACTGTACGCTCATGGGCGCGCGGCGGCGAGTGCCGACGAGGAGGTTTCCAGAGGGGGAGAGGGGTCCAGGGAGGTGGCGACGACGAGGGGAAGACGCTAGACAAGTTCATGCGCGCAAAGACGATGAGAGGGAGAGGGGTCCAGGGAGGTGGCGACGACGAGGGGAAGACGCTAGACACGTTCATGCGCGCAAAGACGACGAGAGGGAGAGGGGGAGAAGCACAAACGACGCTCTGGATGCGACCCAGCGAGCAGAGCGCGTGCACAGGCGTGCCATCATCGTAGTCACCACGTGAACCGAGGCATTCATTACTCTCTGGCACCCAAAATGTTGTCTAGGTGATAGTCCTTCCAATATAGATCATTAATGAGGCTATGGCTTGATCTGGGGTACTGTGGTTAAATGGTAGTGCTCGTCTGAAGTTTGTTGTAGCAAACTTGGCTGCGCACTGGTGATCGACAGGGAAGAGCTAAGGGCCAAATGAGTTGTGTGGGAGGATTAGCTTAGGAAGAACTATAATCCTGGAGGTTTCGAGGGGAATTGGAGCACAAAACAACATAGTTGCTTTGTAACTGCAAATGTTGTCCAGAAACTTGATCATGATGATGCACTCACATGGTGTATCAACTTGAGCTGAAATTTGGCAAGGCAGGGTTATTTGGACATATATAGACGCTGTAAAAATTTCATACCAAATGGACAAGCCAAAATAGTACTTGCTTCATAAACATCCTTACTGTCCAGAAACTTGGAAAAATTCTAGGGAAATATTGGCTTGATTAATTGGTCCCAAAATTGGTGGAGATATGTTTTAAGGACATGAGAATGCTCTGGTAAATTTTCAGCCAAATGAAGCAATATAAAATATACTTGCTTCACAACCTGAAAATATTGACAGAAGCAAATATTTGGTCCTGTGCTCACATAGATGATTTGATGGAGCTGAAAATTGGAGGAGTGAGATTATATGAGCACATGAAGGAGTGTGAAAATTTTCAACTCATTTGGATACTCCTAGCTAGTACTTCCTTCACAAAGCCTCCTGTCTGCCAGAAACTTTGAAAAATCACTGAGGGAAGTTGGCTACGAAAATGAAGTTTAATTTTTCCATGAGGCGATGATTCGGATGTAAAAGCATGCCCAAAAAGTTTGGGAGCAATCAAGAAAGGATAGGTGGCACTTCCTTCACAGAAATCCACACTGGACAGAAATGAAGAATAATTGTTGGGGAATTATTTTTGGGCTAGGAAAGGAAAGTGTGGGCATATTTGAGCAACATATGACCCAAAGAAAATTTGATAATTATTTGGGAATTTTGGGAGTGACAGAAATATAGGTTGCTTCACAACCTAGGTCAAACAGGGTTATTCCTTTAATAGAAAAATTATTATTCCTTAGAAAAGAATTTATGGTTGGGCTAGAATGGAAATGACATGATTTTGGGAAAGATTTGAGAGTGATGAGTCACTTGGGAGAAGAAATGATGATGATCTCCTAGGTTGCAAGGCCACAGATCCACTCCAAAAATAAAATGAGAGGAAAAACCAATAAATCAAAAAGAAAAAGGAAAGGGCAAAAAACCAGGGTGTTACAAACCTTTCCCCCTTAAAGAAATCTCGTCCTCGAGATTTTTTTGCTCAGGGAACAAGTACGAATATATCTTAAGGAAACCGTTTCCAACTCGGGTACCCTTTTCCTTTATTTATTGTTCCCTCAAGAATTTCATATGATTTTCTTACCTCGCTCTGGGGTGGTTTGTTTCACCTTCCCCATATTCTGACAGGTTTTTTCTCATATACCAAATCCTTTTGCTGACATTGATTCTCTCATATTTGAGGTGATATCCAATGGATCTGATCATAAATTTTCCTTTGGTCATGAAAACTTTTTTACTTCTGCCATGGGGTTACTCAAACAAATGCATGTCTTCTGGATTCAATTAATACTGAGAATCATGGCTATTCTTTGACGGGATCTGACTGCTTGATAACCCACAAGTATAGGGGATCACAACAATTTTCGAGGTTAGAGTATTCAACCCAAATTTATACATTCGGCACAAGTGGAGCCAAAGAATATTTGAAAGTATTAGCAGCTGAGTTGTCAATTCAACCACACCTGGAGATTAATTATCTGCAGCAAGTAATCAGTATCAATGTAATATGATAGTTTTGATAGTAGTGACAGCAGTAACAGTAATGGTAACAGTGATAGCAGTAATTTTGTAGCAAGTGTAACCGTGATGATAACAATAATAACTTAGCAAGAACAATATAAGATAAAATTGTAGGCATTGGATCGGTGACTTGTTGGATGATATTCATCATGAGACAATTATAATCTAGGGCGATACAACACTAGCTCCAGTTTGTCAAAATATAGGCATGTATTTCGTAAATAGTCATACGTGCTTATGGAAAGAACTTGCATGTCATCTTTTGTCCTACCCTCCCGTGGTAGCGGGGTCCATATTGGAAACTAAGGGATATTAAGGCCGCCTTTTAATAGAGAATCGGAACAAAAGCATTAACACATAGTGAATACATGAACTCCTCAAACTACGGTCATCACCGGGAGTGGTCCCGACTACTGTCACTCTGAGGTTGCCGGATCATAACACGTAGTAGGTGACTATAACTTGCAAGATCGAATCTGAACATGGATAAAATGGTGATAACATAAATGGTTCAGATCTGAATTCATGGCACCCAGGCCCAAAGTGACAAGCATTAAGCATGGCAAAGTCATAGCAACATCAATCTTAGAACATAGTGGATACTAGGGATCACGCCCTAACAAAACTAACTCGATTACATGATGAATCTCATCCAACTCCTCACCGACCAGCGAGCCTACTAAGGAATTACTCACTCCCGGTGGGGAGTATCATGGAATTGGCGATGGAGAAGGGTTGGTGATGACGAAGAACGAAGATCCCCCTCTCTGGAGCCCCAAACGGACTCCAGATATGGCCTCCCGATGAAGAACAAGAGGTGACAGCGGCTCCGTCTCGTGGATCACGATAATTCTTTCTCCCTAATTTTTTTCTGGAAAAATAGGATTTTATAGCGTCAGTTTCAGGGTCTGCGGGGCAACCAGGTGGGGACAACCCACCTGGGCGCGCCAGGAGGGGGTGCCCTGGTGGGTTGTGCCCACCCAGGTGCCCCCCTCTGGTGGGTCTTGGCACCAGAAATTCTTGTTCATTGTATAAAAATTCCTCGAAAAGTTTCCTTCCACTCCGAGAACTTTTATTTCTACACAAAAACAAGACCATGGTAGTTCTGCTAAAAACAGCATGAGTCCGGGGTTAGTTTCATTCCAATCATGCAAATTAGAGTCGAAAACAAGAGGAAAAGCATTAGGAAAAGTATATACGTTGGAGATATGGATGTCCCCTACAATAAGCATTTCATATTTCTTTTTGACAGTAGGTAAAGGTATTTGAAAACTTCCAATAGTGATTGTAGGGGATTTTTCAATAACATTAATACCATTCACTTGGAATTGTTTCTTCGGAAAGTGCACCATATGCTCATTACCATTGATATGAAAAGTGACCTTGCTTTTATTGCAATCAATAACAACCCCTGCAGTATTAAAAAAGGGTCTACCAAGGATAATCGACATGTTGTCTTCCTCGGGCATCTCAAGTATAACAAAGTCAATCAAAATAGTAAGATTAGCAACAACAACGGGCACATCCTCACAGATACCGATAGGTATGGCAGTTGATTTGTCAGCCATTTGCAAAGATATTTCAGTAGGTGTGAGTTTATTCAAATCAAGTCTTTTATATAAAGAGAAAGGCATAACACTAACACCAGCTCCTAAATCACACAAAGCAGTTTTCACATAATTCTTTTTGATGGAGCAAGGTATAGTTGGCATTCCCGGATCTCCAAGTTTTTTAGGTACTCCATCTTTAAAAGTATAATTAGCAAGCATAGTGGAGATTTCAGCACCCGTTTTTTTCTCTTATTAGTGATGATGGCTTTCATATACTTTGCATAAGGAGGCATTTTCAAGATAACAGTCAAGCGAGTATGCAAAAATACTGGCCTCAGCATTTCAGCAAAGTGTTCAAATTCTTCATCATCTTTCTTTTCAGTTGACTTAGGTGGAAAAGGATAGGTTTTTGAACCCACGGTTCTCTTTCTTTACTGTGTTTTCTAGCCACAAAGTCTCTTTTATCATATATTTTATTCTTAGGTTGTGGGTTATCAAGATCAACAGGTGGTTCTATCTCAACATCATTGTCTGGTTCTTTATTATTTATTTGAGTGTCTTCATGAACCTCATCATTATCTTTTTCATTATCACTAGGTGAGTGTTCATTACCAGACTGATTTTCAGCATCAGAGATAGAAGTTTCATTATCATTATCAGGAGGTTTTTCTGTTTGAGGTTTACTAGAAGCATGCAAAGTCCTATCATTTTTCTTTTTCTTTCTAGAAGGACTAGGTGCGTCAGTGTTAACTCTTTGTGAATCTTGTTCAATTCTTTTTGGGTGTCCCTCAGGATAAAGTGGTTCCTGAGTCATTTGACCTCCTCTAGTTGTAACTCTAACAGCAAATTCATGTATATTATTATTCATTTCATCAAGCAACTTTCTTTGAGATTTAGCAACTTGTTCTAACTGAGTGTGTATCATAGAAGCATGTTTTCCAACACCTCTAACATCATTTGAGATTCTAAATAACAAGTCACTCAAGCGAGCAATCATATCAGAATTATATTTCAATTGTTTCATAACATTTGCATTGAAGTGATCTTGTTTTCTAATATAGTTTTCAAACTCATAAAGGCATTGGCTATGGTGCATATTGTGAGGATTGTTACTATCATTGAACTTCATTAGAGAATTTACCTCTACCACGTTAGGAAGTGGTGGTGTATTAAGCCCATGTATTTCTTCAATAGGAGGTAAATTTTTAACATCCTCAGCTTTAATACCTTTTTCCTTCATAGATTTCTTTGCCTCATGCATATCTTCAGGACTGAGATATAATATACCCCTCTTCTTCGGAGTGGGTTTAACCGATGGTTCAGGAATAGTACAATCATCATAATTTTTCAATATATTATTCAATAATTCTTCAGCTTGTCCAACAGTTCGTTCCCTGAAAACACAACCAGCACAACTATCTAGGAAGTTCCTAGAAGCATCGGTTAGTCCATTATAGAAGATATGAAGTATTTTATTTTTCTTAAGAGGATGATCAGGCAAAGCATTAAGTAATTGCAAAAGCCTCCCCCAAGCTTGTGGGAGACTCTCTTCTTTAGTTTGCAGAAAGTTACATATTTCTTGTAAAGCAGTTTGTTTCTTATGAGCAGGGAACTATTTTTTAGAGAACTAATAAATCATATCCTGGGGACTACGCACACAACTAGGAGCAATAGTATTGTACCAAGATTTAGCATCACCCTTTAATGAGAACGGAAATTATTTTAAAATAAAGTAATAGCGAGTCTTCTCATCATGAGTAAAAAGGGTGGCTATATCATTCAACTTAGTAACATGTGCCACAACAGTTTCAGTTTCATAACCATGGAAAGGATCAGATTCATTCAAAGTAATTAACTCTGGGTCGATATAGAATTCATAATCCTTGTCATTGATAAAGATAGGTGAAGTATCAAACTTAGGATCATATTCCATTCTAGCATTCAGAGATTTTTCTTTATACTTGCATAAGAATTTCTCTAGATCATCTCTATCCTTCCAAGCAAGAACATCTCTAGTTGTCTCCTCATTCATAACATAACCTTCCGGTACTTTAGGCAATTCATATCTAGGAAGGCTAGTTCTAGCAGGTGTTTCAGGAGTTTCAGTTTCAAGCTCATCGTCAGATCCAACAACATCATGTTGTATTACTCTAGCAATTTGTCCATCAAGAAACTCACCAAGTGGCACATCATCATTATCAAGCAAGGTACTAGCATCATCATAAGCATCATTCATAGTAGAAGTAGCGTCATCAATAACTTGCGACATATTAGAATTAATAGCATGTGGTGGTGTTGCAAGTTTACTTGTAACAGAAGGTCAATCTAAAGAAGAACTGGATGGCAGTTCCTTACCTCCCCTCGTCTTTGAGGGAAAAATCTTAGTCTTAGCATCCTTCAGATTCTTCATAGTGATAAATTCATAATAATCCCAAGATACTCAACAAATATAGCTATGCTCCCCGGCAACAGCAACAGAAAAAGGTCTTGATAACCCACAAGTATAGGGACCGCAACAGTTTTCGAGGGTGGAGTATTCAGCCCAAATTTATAGATTCGACAAAAGGGGAGCCAAAGAATATTTGAAGGTATTAGCAGCTGAGTTGTCAATTCAACCACACCTGAAGATTAATTATCTGCAGCAAGTAATCAGTAGCAAAGTAATATGATAGTTTTGATAGTAGTGACAGCAGTAACAGTAACGGTAACAGTGATAGCAGTAATTTTGTACCAAATGTAACAGTGATGATAACAATAGTAACTTAGCAAGAACAATGTAAGATAAATTCGTAGGCATTGGATCGGTGACTTGTTGGATGATATTCATCATGAGATAGTTATCACCTAGGGCGATACGGCACTAGCTCCAGTTCGTCAATATAATGTAGGCATGTATTCCGTAAATAGTCATACGTGCTTATGGAAAGAACTTGATGACATCTTTTGTCCTACCCTCCCGTGGCAGCGGGGTCCATATTGGAAACTAAGGGATATTAAGGCCTCCTTTAATAGAGAAATGGAACAAAGTATTAACACATAGTGAATACATGAACTCCTCAAACTACGGTCATCACCGGGAGTGGTCCCGACTATTGTCACTCCGGGGTTGCCGAATCATAATGTTGGAAATATGCCCTAGAGGCAATAATAAATGGTTATTATTATATTTCTTTGTTCATGATAATTGTCTATTGTTCATGCTATAATTGTGTTATCCGGAAATCATAATACATGTGTGAATACACAGACCACAACATGTCCCTAGTAAGCCTCTAGTTGACTAGCTCGTTGATCAACAGATAGTCATGGTTTCCTGACTATGGACATTGGATGTCATTGATAACGGGATCACATCATTAGGAGAATGATGTGATGGACAAGACCCAATCCTAAGCATAGCTCAAAGATTGTGTAGTTCGTTTGCTAGAGCTTTTCCAATGTCAAGTATCCTTTCCTTAGACCATGAGATCGTGCAACTCCCGGATACCGTAGGAGTGCTTTGAGTGTGCCAAACGTCACAACGTAACTGGGTGACTATAAAGGTACACTACGGGTATCTCCGAAAGTGTCTGTTGAGTTGGCACGGATCGAGACTGGGATTTGTCACTCCGTATGACGGAGAGGTATCTCTGGGCCCACTCGGTAATGCATCATCATAATGAGCTCAATGTGACTAAGGAGTTAGCCACGGGATCATGCATTACGGTACGAGTAAAGAGACTTGCCGATAACGAGATTGAACAAGGTATTGGGATACCGACGATCGAATCTCGGGCAAGTAACATACCGATTGACAAAGGGAATTGTATACGGGATTGATTGAATCCTCGACATCGTGGTTCATCCGATGAGATCATCGTGGAACATGTGGGAGCCAACATGGGTATCCAGATCCCGCTGTTGGTTATTGACCGGAGAGGCGTCTCGGTCATGTCTGCATGTATCCCGAACCCGTAGGGTCTACACACTTAAGGTTCGGTGACGCTAGGGTTGTAGAGATATTAGTATGCGGAAACCCGAAAGTTGTTCGGAGTCGTGGATGAGATCCCAGACGTCACGAGGAGTTCCGGAATGGTCCGGAGGTGAAGAATTATATAGAGGAAGTCCAGTTTCGGCCACCGGGAAAGTTTCGGGGGTTATCGGTATTGTACCGGGACCACCGGAAGGGTCCCGGGGGTCCACCAGGTGGGGCCACCTATCCCGGAGGGCCCCATGGGCTGAAGTGGGAAGGGAACCAGCCCTTAGTGGGCTGGGGCGCCCCCCCTTGGGCCTCCCCCTGCGCCTAGGGTTGGAAACCCTAGGGGTGGGGGGCGCCCCACTTGGCTTGGGGGGGGGGGGGAAGCCACCCCCCTTCCCCCTTGGCCGCCCCCCCCATGTAGATGGGTTCCAGGGCCGGCGCCCCCCCTCCAGGGGGCCTATAAATAGTGGGGGGAAGGGAGGGCAGCAGCACCATAGCCCCTGGCGCCTCCCTCTCCCCCTGCAACACCTCTCCCTCTCGCAGAAGCTTGGCGAAGCCCTGCCGAGATCCCGCTACTTCCACCACCACGCCGTCGTGCTGCTGGATCTCCCTCAACCTCTCCTTCCCCCTTGCTGGATCAAGAAGGAGGAGACGTCGCTGCTCCGTACGTGTGTTGAACGTGGAGGTGCCGTCCGTTCGGCACTCGGTCATCGGTGATTTGGATCACGACGAGTACGACTCCATCAAACCCGTTCATTAGAACGCTTCCGCTCGCGATCTACAAGGGTATGTAGATGCACTCCTTTCCCCTCGTTGCTAGTATACTCCATAGATGGATCTTGGTGATGCGTAGGAAATTCTAAAATTCTGCTACGATACCCGACAGTGGCATCATGAGCCAGGCCTATGCGTAGTTACTATGCACGAGTAGAACACAAAGCAGTTGTGGGCGTAGATGTTGCCAATTCTTCTTGCCTCTACTAGTCTTATCTTGTTTCAGCAGTATTGTGGGATGAAGCGGCCCGGACCGACCTTACACGTACGCTTACGTGAGACAGGTTCCACCGACTGACATGCACTAGTTGCATAAGGTGGCTAGCGGGTGTCTGTCTCTCCCACTTTAGTCGGAATGGATTCGATGAAAAGGGTCCTTATGAAGGGTAAATAGAAATTGGCATATCACGTTGTGGTTTTACGTAGGTAAGAAACATTCTTGCTAGAAACCTATACAAGCCACGTAAAAACTTGCAACAACAATTAGAGGACGTCTAACTTGTTTTTGCAGCATGTGCCTTGTGATGTGATATGGCCAGAAGATGTGATGAATGATATATGTGATGTATGAGATTGATCATATTCTTGTAATAGGAATCACGACTTGCATGTCGATGAGTATGACAACCGGCAGGAGCCATAGGAGTTGTCTTTATTTTTGTATGACCTGCGTGTCATTGAATAACGCCATGTAAATTACTTTACTTTATTGCTAAACGCGTTAGCCATAGAAGTAGAAGTAATCGTTGGCATGACAACTTCATGAAGACACGATGATGGAGATCATGATGATGGAGATCATGGTGTCATGCCGGTGACAAAGATGATCATGGTTCCCCGAAGATGGAGATCAAAGGAGCAAAATGATATTGGCCATATCATGTCACTATTTGATTGCATGTGATGTTTATCATGTTTTGCATCTTATTTGATTAGAACGACGGTAGTAAGTAACATGATCCCTTATAATAATTTCAAGAAAGTGTTCCCCCTAAATGTGCACTGTTGCGAAGGTTCGTTGTTTCGAAGCACCACGTGATGATCAGGTGTGATAGATTCTAACGTTCCCATACAACGGGTGTTGACGAGCCTAGCATGTACAGACATGGCCTCGGAACACACGCAATACACTTAGGTTGACTTGACGAGCCTAGCATGTACAGACATGGCCTCGGAACACGAAGGACCGAAAGGTCGAGCATGAGTCGTATAGAAGATACGATCAACATGGAGATGTTCACCGATCTTGACTAGTCCGTCTCACGTGATGATCGGACACGGCCTAGTTAACTCGAATCATGTTTCACTTAGATGACTAGAGGGATGTCTACCTGAGTGGGAGTTCATTGAATAATTTGATTATATGAACTTAATTATCATGAACTTAGTCTAAAATCTTTACAATATGTCTTGTAGATCAAATGGCCCACGTTGTCCTCAACTTCAACGCGTTCCTAGAGAAAACCAAGCTGAAAGATGATGGCAGTAACTATACGGACTGGGTCCGGAACCTGAGGATCATCCTCATAGCTGCCAAGAAAGATTATGTCCTAGAAGCACCGCTAGGTGAAGCACCAATCCCAGAGAACCAAGATGTTATGAACGCTTGGCAATCACGTGCTGATGATTACTCCCTCGTTCAGTGCGGCATGCTTTACAGCTTAGAACCGGGACTCCAAAAGCGTTTTGAGAAGCATGGACCATACGGGATGTTCGAAGAGCTGAAAATGGTTTTCCAAGCTCATGCCCGGGTCGAGAGATATGAAGTCTCCGATAAGTTCTTCAGCTGTAAAATGGAGGAAAATAGTTTTGTTAGTGAGCACATACTCAGAATGTCTGGGTTACACAACCACTTGTCTCAGCTGGGAGTTAATCTCCCGGATGACGCGGTCATTGACAGAATCCTCCAGTCGCTTCCACCAAGCTACAAGAGCTTTGTGATGAACTTCAATAAGCAGGGGATGGAAAAGATCATTCCTGAGGTATATTCAATGCTGAAATCAGCGGAGGTGGAGATCAGAAAGGAACATCAAGTGTTGATGGTGAATAAAACCACTAAGTTCAAGAAAGGCAAGGGCAAGAAGAACTTCAAGAAGGACGGCAAGGGAGTTGCCGCGCCCGGTAAGCCAGTTACTGGGAAGAAGTCAAGGAATGGACCCAAGCCTGAGATTGAGTGCTTTTATTGCAAGGGAAGTGGTCACTGGAAGCGGAACTGCCCCAAATACTTAGCGGACAAGAAGGCCGGCAACACCAAAGGTATATGTGATATACATGTAATTGATGTGTACCTTACTAGTACTCGTAGTAGCTCCTGGGTATTTGATACCGGTGCGGTTGCTCATATTTGTAACTCAAAACAGGAACTGTGGAATAAGCGGAGACTGGCGAAGGACGAGGTGACGATGCGCGTCGGGAATGGTTCCAAGGTCGATGTGATCGCCGTCGGCACGCTGCCTCTACATTTACCTACGGGATTAGTTTTAAACCTCAATAATTGTTATTTAGTGCCAGCTTTGAGCATGAACATTGTATCTGGATCTCGTTTAATTCGAGATGGCTACTCATTTAAATCCGAGAATAATGGTTGTTCTATTTATTTGAGAGATATGTTTTATGGTCATGCCCCGCTGGTCAATGGTTTATTCTTGATGAATCTCGAACGTGATGTTACACATATTCATAGTGTGAATACCAAAAGATGTAAAGTTGATAACGATAGTCCCACATACTTGTGGCACTGTCGCGTTGGTCACATTGGTGTCAAGCGCATGAAGAAGCTCCATGCAGATGGACTTTTGGAGTCTCTTGATCACGAATCATTTGACACGTGCGAACCATGCCTCTTGGGTAAGATGACCAAGACTCCGTTCTCTGGAACAATGGAGCGAGCAACCAACTTATTGGAAATCATACATACCGATGTGTGCGGTCCAATGAGTGTTGAGGCTCGCGGAGGATATCGTTATTTTCTCACTCTCACTGATGACTTAAGTAGATATGGGTATGTCTACCTAATGAAACACAAGTCTGAAACCTTTGAAAAGTTCAAGGAATTTCAGATTGAGGTTGAGAATCAACGTGACAGGAAAATAAAATTCTTACGATCAGATCGTGGTGGAGAATATTTAAGTCACGAATTTGGTACGCACTTAAGGAAATGTGGAATCGTTTCACAACTCACGCCGCCTGGAACACCTCATCGAAATGGTGTGTCCGAACGTCGTAATCGCACTCTATTGGATATGGTGCGATCTATGATGTCTCTTACCGATCTACCGCTCTCATTTTGGGGCTATGCTTTAGAGACTGCCGCATTCACTTTAAATAGGGCTCCGTCAAAATCCGTTGAGACGACACCGTATGAATTATGGTTTGGGAAGAAACCTAAGCTGTCGTTTCTAAAAGTTTGGGGATGCGATGCTTATGTCAAGAAACTTCAACCTGAAAAGCTCGAACCCAAGTCGGAAAAATGCGTCTTCATAGGATCCCCTAAGGAAACCATTGGGTATACCTTCTACCTCAGATCCAAAGGCAAGATCTTTGTTGCCAAGAATGGGTCCTTTCTGGAGAAAGAGTTTCTCTCGAAAGAAGTAAGTGGGAGGAAAGTGGAACTTGATGAGGTGATAGTCGCCCCTTCCGAACCGGAAAGTAGCACAGCGCGGGAAGATGTTCCTGTGGTGCCTACACCAACTGGGGAGGAAGTTAATGATGATGATCATGAAGCTTCGGATCAAGTTACTGTTGAACCTCGTAGGTCCACAAGGACACGTTCCGCACCAGAGTGGTACGGCAACCCTGTCCTGGAAATCATGTTGTTAGACAACGGTGAACCTTCGAACTATGAAGAAGCAATGGCGGGCCCGGATTCCGACAAATGGCTAGAAGCCATGAAATCCGAGATAGGATCCATGTATGAAAACGAAGTATGGACTTTGACTGACTTGCCCGATGATCGGCGAGCCATAGAAAATAAATGGATCTTTAAGAAGAAGACAGACGCGGATGGTAATGTGACCATCTATAAGGCTTGACTTGTCGCTAAGGGTTATCGACAAGTTCAAGGGGTTGACTACGATGATACTTTCTCACCTGTAGCGAAGCTGAAGTCCGTCCGAATCATGTTAGCAATTGCCGCATACTATGATTATGAGATATGGCAGATGGACGTCAAAACGACATTCCTTAATGGCTTCCTTAAGGAAGAATTGTATATGATGCAGCCGGAAGGTTTTGTCGATCCTAAGAATGCTGACAAAGTATGCAAGCTCCAGCGCTCAATCTATGGGCTGGTGCAAGCATCTCGGAGTTGGAACATTCGCTTTGATGAGATGATCAAAGCGTTTGGGTTTACACAGACTTATGGAGAAGCCTGTGTTTACAAGAAAGTGAGTGGGAGCTCTGTAGCATTTCTCTTATTATATGTGGATTACATACTATTGATGGGAAATGATATAGAATTCTTGGAAAGTATAAAGGCCTATTTGAATAAGTGTTTTTCAATGAAGGACCTTGGAGAAGCTGCTTATATATTGGGCATCAAGATCTATAGAGATAGATCAAGACGCCTCATTGGTCTTTCACAGAGTACGTATCTTGACAAGATATTGAGGAAGTTCAATATGGATCAGTCCAAGAAGGGGTTCTTGCCTGTATTACAAGGTGTGCAATTGAGCAAGGCTCAATGCCCGACCACGGCAGAAGATAGAGAAAAGATGAGTGTCATCCCCTATGCCTCGGCCATAGGGTCTATTATGTATGCCATGCTGTGTACCAGACCTGATGTTAACCTTGCCGTAAGTTTGGTAGGAAGGTACCAAAGTAATCCCGGCATGGAACACTGGACAGCGGTCAAGAATATCCTGAAGTACCTGAAGAGGACTAAGGATATGTTTCCCGTTTATGGAGGTGACGAAGAGCTCGTCGTAAAGGGTTACGTTGACGCTAGCTTCGACACAGATCTGGATGACTCGAAGTCTCAAACCGGATACGTGTATATTTTGAATGGAGGAGCAGTAAGCTGGTGCAGTTGCATGCAAAGCGTCGTGGCGGGATCTACATGTGAAGCGGAGTACATGGCGGCCTCAGAGGCAGCACAGGAAGCAGTCTGGATAAAGGAGTTCATTACCGACCTAGGGGTGATTCCCAATGCGTCGGGCCCGATGACTCTCTTCTGTGACAACACTGGAGCTATTGCCCTTGCCAAGGAGCCCAGGTTTCACAGGAAGACCAGGCATATCAAGCGTCGCTTCAACTCCATTCGTGAAAGTGTTCAAAATGGAGACATAGATATTTGTAAAGTACATACGGACCTGAATGTAGCAGATCCGTTGACTAAACCTCTCCCTAAAGCAAAACATGATCAACACCAGGACGCTATGGGTGTTCGATTCATCACAATGTAACAAGATTATTGACTCTAGTGCAAGTGGGAGACTGTTGGAAATATGCCCTAGAGGCAATAATAAATGGTTATTATTATATTTCTTTGTTCATGATAATAGTCTATTGTTCATGCTATAATTGTGTTATCCGGAAATCGTAATACATGTGTGAATACATAGACCACAACATGTCCCTAGTAAGCCTCTAGTTGACTAGCTCGTTGATCAACAGATAGTCATGGTTTCCTGACTATGGGCATTGGATGTCATTGATAACGGGATCACATCATTAGGAGAATGATGTGATGGACAAGACCCAATCCTAAGCATAGCTCAAAGATCGTGTAGTTCGTTTGCTAGAGCTTTTCCAATGTCAAGTATCTTTTCCTTAGACCATGAGATCGTGCAACTCCCGGATGCCGTAGGAGTGCTTTGGGTGTGCCAAACGTCACAACGTAACTGGGTGACTATAAAGGTACACTACGGGTATCTCCGAAAGTGTCTGTTGAGTTGGCACGGATCGAGACTGGGATTTGTCACTCCGTATGACGGAGAGGTATCTCTGGGCCCACTCGGCAATGCATCATCATAATGAGCTCAATGTGACTAAGGAGTTAGCCACGGGATCATGCATTACGGTACGAGTAAAGAGACTTGCCGGTAACGAGATTGAACAAGGTATTGGGATACCGACGCTCGAATCTCGGGCAAGTAACATACCGATTAACAAAGGGAATTGTATACGGGATTGATTGAATCCTTGACATCATGGTTCATCCGAGGAGATCATCGTGGAACATGTGGGAGCCAACATGGGTATCCAGATCCCGCTGTTGGTTATTGACCGGAGAGGCGTCTCGGTCATGTCTGCATGTCTCCCGAACCCGTAGGGTCTACACACTTAAGGTTCGGTGACGCTAGGGTTGTAGAGATATTAGTATGCGGAAACCCGAAAGTTGTTCGGAGTCCCGGATGAGATCCCGGACGTCACGAGGAGTTCCGGAATGGTCCGGAGGTGAAGAATTATATATAGGAAGTCCAGTTTCGGCCACCGGGAAAGTTTCGGGGGTTATCGGTATTGTACCGGGACCACCGGAAGGGTCCTGGGGGTCCACCGGGTGGGGCCACCTATCCCGGAGGGCCCCATGGGCTGAAGTGGGAAGGGAACCAGCCCTTAGTGGGCTGGGGCGCCCCCCCTTGGTCCTCCCCCTGCGCCTAGTGTTGGAAACCCTAGGGGTGGGGGGCGCCCCACTTGGCTTGGGGGGGGAAGCCACCCCCCTTCCCCCTTGGCCACCGCCCCCCCATGTAGATGGGTTCCAGGGCCGGCGCTCCCCCCTCCAGGGGGCCAATAAATAGTGGGGGGAGGGAGGGCAGCAGCACCACAGCCCCTGGCGCCTCCCTCTCCCCCCGCAACACCTCTCCCTCTCGCAGAAGCTTGGCGAAGCCCTGCCGAGATCCCGCTGCTTCCACCACCACGCCGTCGTGCTGCTGGATATCCCTCAACCTCTCCTTCCCCCTTGCTGGATCAAGAAGGAGGAGACGTCGCTGCTCCGTACGTGTGTTGAACGCGGAGGTGTCGTCCGTTCGGCACTCGTCATCGGTGATTTGGATCACGGCGAGTACGACTCCATCAACCCCGTTCATTAGAACGCTTCCGCTCGCGATCTACAAGGGTATGTAGATGCACTCCTTTCCCCTCGTTGCTAGTATACTCCATAGATGGATCTTGGTGATGCGTAGGAAATTTTAAAATTCTGCTACGATACCCGACACATAACACATAGCAGGTGACTATAACTTGCAAGATCGGATCTAGAACATGGATATAATGGTGATAACATAAATGGTTCAGATGTGAATTCATGGCACCCGGGCCCAAAGTGACAAGCATTAAGCATGGCAAAGTCATAGTAACATCAATCTTAGAACATAGTGGATACTAGGGATCAGGCCCTAACAAAACTAACTCGATTACATGATGAATCTCATCCAACTCCTCACCGAACAGCGAGCCTACGAAGGAATTACTCACTCCCGATGGGGAGCATCATGGTATTGGCGATGGAGAAGGGTTGGTGATGACGAAGAACGAAGATCCCCCTCTCCGGAGCCCCAAACGGACTCCAGATCTGGCCTCCAGATGAAGAACAGGAGGTGACGGCGGCTCTGTCTCATGGATCGCGATAATTCGTTCTCCCTGGTTTTTTTGTGGAAAAATAGGATTTTATAGCATCGGTTTTAGGGTCTGCGGGACCACCAGCTGGGTACATCCCACCTGGGCGCGCTAGGAGGGGGGCGGTGCCCTGGTGGGTTGTGCCCACCCAGGTGCCCCCCTCTGGTGGGTCTTGGCTCCAGAAATTCTTGTTTATTGTATAAAAATTCCTCGCAAAGTTTCGTTCCATTCCCAGAACTTTTATTTCTGCACAAAAACAACACCATGGTAGTTCTGCTGAAAACAGTGTCAGTCTGGGGTTAGTTTCATTCAAATTATGCAAATTAGAGTCCAAAACAAGAGGAAAAGCGTTAGGAAAGTAGATACGCTGGAGACGTATCACTGCTCATAGGTGGTACTGATTTATCTTGATTTGTTTCTTTGTCTCGAGCATGAGATATGTACCAAAGATTCGACTGCCTTCTGTCGTAAGCAATATAAAGGGGTATGGATTTATAGTTGTATCATACCTCAAATATTAACATCTTGAGACTACCCTGACAGGGTGCTGGCGGGAAGATACTTTTCATGGCAGGTTGTCAGTGTACTGGGTTCTGCCAGTGAGTATACCTGGTTTGGGCTGATTGTTCGATTTTTGATTTACCCATGTTGTTCGTATACCCAGATGTGGTAATGGGCTATGAGATGCATTAACACTGCTGCTGAAGTCAAACTGTAGAGGTTGAAAAGGAATCTTGGATCTGACAGAACATACTTGGATATTCCACACTAATCATTCTAAGCAGGTGTCGTGGGGCAAGCGGGTCAGCGGGATATGAAGTCCTTGTAGAACAGAGTAGGACTCTAGGGTATGCCTGTGTGGATCCATATGGAATCATGGCCTCCCACTGACTTGGGTATCCGGACCCTGATGGTCGTGCAAAAATCATCATACATTTGCTGTCAGTCTCATCCTTTGACGGTCATGATTTGCTTTGTCAGGATACCTTACTGAAATAGCTTGGCCACATATGTCTTTGATTCTTTGTATGACCATGGATGTGGTTTAGGGAAATATTGTGGCATCATTCCTTGTGCTTATTTTCTGACCTGGGTCTGCACACATATGACATATGCTCGGGGCTTGTGACTGTATAGAGCTCGTTGTGGTGGCCAATCATGCAAGAAGGTGACAAAGTTTTATGATACCTCCTTTGTCAGTTGCGGGAATAATGACCTTGATGGCCATTGTCAAGACTGTTGATTCTGTGATGTCATCTCCAGATCTTGCCGATCCTGGTATTACATGAGATGTGTTTCTGCTCATCTCTGTTTGGCATGACTCATGAGTTTGTTGGATCCTTACCTTTCTTAGGTATATCTGCTTGATCACTGTCGCATCTCGTATGGGTGACTGGTATGACCGGGGATACACACTCACCATATATATAAGAATTGTATACAACCGAACACGCGATTCTTGAGGTAGGCACATGTCTTGGCTGAATTGTACCTCTGACAAGATTATTGCAAATCTGATCCTTGAACTGCACTGTCATATACTGCCAACTCACCACATAATCCCCGAGGACGGTGTAATAGTGTGGTACTGACGCGGACCGAGTGGCTTACGAGAGAAGCCATCCGAGTAGCTTGCTGAGGAAGACTCGTTAGCTTCTACTCAAAGCTTTTGTTTGGGTAGCGTGTAGAAGAAAGCTTGATAGCTTACACACGAAGCTTGGCCTGAGTATCGTGCTGGAGAAGCCTGGGTTCCGTACTTGAGAAGCTTCTCCTCGATTTGCTTGTTGAGGAAGATTCCATTCCTTATGTCAAAAGCTTTCACTGGGGTATCTTGCTGCGAAAGACTGGGTATCTTGGACAGGAAACTTTCCATATATTATGCTGGGAAAATTGTGATGAGCCTTGAATCATAAGTTTCTTCCGATAGCGTGCGAAGGGAGACCGAGTTTCTCATATCCAAAGCTTCATACTGTGATATGCAGTCTGAAAACCATACTCATACCCATAATATTTTGTGGCTGGTTACTTGCATGAGAAAATCTGTTTGACTATCTTTCTTGATCATAGCACATTCTGGCTTTCTTTCAAAGTATAACATATTTCAAGCATCATTCATTTCTGAGCCAAAACTTTGCATATGAGCCATGCTGATAACCCACAAGTATAGGGGATCGCAACAGTTTTCGAGGGTAGAGTATTCAACCCAAATTTATTGATTCGACGCAAGGGGAGCCAAAGAATATTCTCAAGTATTAGCAGTTGAGTTGCCAATTCAACCACACCTGGATAACTTAATATCTGCAGCAAAGTATTTAGTAGCAAAGTAGTATGGAAGTAACGGTAACGGTGGCAAAAGTAACAGTAGCCGTTTTGTAGTAATTGTAATAGTGGCAACAGTAAAGTAACTAAGCAAAGAACAATATGTGAAAAGCTCGTAGGCATTGGATCGGTGATGGACAATTATGCCGGATGCGATTCCTCATGGAATAGTTATAACATAGGGTGACACAGAACTAGCTCCAATTCAATGTAATGTAGGCATGTATTCCGAATATAGTCATACGTGCTTATGGAAAAGAACTTGCATGACATCTTTTGTCCTACCCTCCCGTGGCAGTGGGGTCCTATTGGAAACTAAGGGATATTAAGGCCTCCTTTTAATAGAGTACCGGACCAAATCATTAACACTTAGTGAATACATGAACTCCTCAAACTACGGTCATCATCGAGAGTGGTCCCGATTATTGTCACTTCGGGGTTGCCAGATCATAACACTTAGTAGGTGACTATTGACTTGCAAGATAGGATCAAGAAATCACATATATTCATGAAAACATAATAGGTTCGGATCTGAAATCATGGCACTCGGGCCCTAGTGACAAGAATTAAGCATAGCAAAGTCATAGCAACATCAATCTCAGAACATAAAGGATACTAGGGATCAAACCCTAACAAAACTAACTCGATTACATGGTAAATCTCATCCAACCCATCACCGTCCAGCAAGCCTACGATGGAATTACTCACGCACGGCGGTGATCATGAAATTGGTGATGGAGGAAGGTTGATGATGACGATGGCGACGGATTCCCCTCTCCGGAGCCCCGAACGGACTCCAGACCAGCCCTCCCAAGAGAGATTAGGGCTTGGCGGCGGCTTCGTATCGTAAAACGCGATGAATCCTTCTCTCTGATTTTTTTTCTCCACGAACGTGAATATATATAGTTGGAGTTGAGGTCGTTGGAGCACCAAGGGGCCCACGAGGCAGGGGGATGCTTCCAGGGGGGTAGGCGCGCCCCCACCCTCGTGGACAGGGTGTGGGCCCCCTGGCCTTGATTCTTTCGCCAGTGTTTTTTATTAATTACAAAAATATTCTTCGTGAATTCTCAGGTCATTCCGAGAACTTTTATTTCTGCACAAAAATAACACCATGGCAATTCTGATGAAAATAGCGTCAGTCCGGGTTAGTTCCATTCAAATCATGCAAGTTAGAGTCCAAAACAAGGGCAAAAGTGTTTGGAAAAGTAGATACGATGGAGACGTATCAACTCCCCCAAGCTTAAACCTTTGCTTGTCCTCAAGCAATTCAGTTGATAAGCTGAAACTGATAAAGAAAAACTTTTACAAACTCTGTTTGCTCTTGTTGTTGTAAATATGTAAAGTCAGCATCCAAGTTTTCAGCAAAGATTATGAACTAACCATATTCACAATAACATTTAGGTCTCATATTTACTCATATCAATGGCATAATCAACTAGTGAGCAATAATAATAAATCTCGGATGACAACACTTTCTCAAAACAATCATAATATGATATAACAAGATGGTATCTCGCTAGCCCTTTCCGAGACCGCAAAACATAAATGCAGAGCACCTATGAAGATCAAGGACTGACTAAACATTGTAATTCATGGTAAAAGAGATCCAGTCATAGTCATACCCAATATAAACTAATAGTAATGCATGCAAATGACAACGATGCTCTCCAACTGGTGCTTTTTAATAAGAGGGTGATGACTCAACATAAAAGTAAATAGATAGACCCTTCGCAGAGGGAAGCAGGGATTTGTAGAGGTGTCAGAGCTCGATTTTAAAGCAGAGATAAATAATATTTTGAGCGGCATACTTTCATTGCCAACATAACAACCGAGAGATCTCGATATCTTCCATGCTACACACATTATAGGCGGTTCCCAAGCAGAATGGTAAAGTTTATACTCCCCCACCACCAACAAGCATCAATCCATGGCTTGCTCGAAACAACGAGTGCCTCCAACTAGCAACAGCCCTGGGGGAGTTTTGTTTGCAATTATTTCGATTTGATTTGCTTAGAGCATGGGACTGGGCATCCCGGTGACCAGCCATTTTCTCGTGAGTGAGGAGCGGAGTCCACTTCTCTTGAGAATAACCCACCTAGCATGGAAGATACAGACAACCCTAGTTGATACATGAGCTATTCGAGCATACAAAACAGAATTTTATTTGAAGGTTTAGAGTTTGGCACATACAAATTTACTTGGAACGGCAGGTAGATACCGCATATAGGAAGGTATAGTGGACTCATATGGAATAACTTTGGGGTTTATGGAAGTGGATGCACAAGCAGTATTCCCGCTTAGTACAAGTGAAGGCTAGAAAAAGACTGGGAAGCGACCAACTAGAGCGACAACAGTCATGAACATGCATTAAAATTAATTAACATTGAGTGCAAGCATGAGTAGGATATAATCCACCATGAACATAAATATCGTGAAGGCTATGTTGATTTTGTTTCAACTACATGTGTGAACATGTGCCAAGTTAAGTCACTCGAATCATTCAAAGGAGGATACCACCCTATCATACCACATCACAACCATTTTAATAGCATGTTGGCACACAAGGTAAACCATTATAAACTCCTAGCTATAAGCATGGCATAAGCAACTATAATCTCTAATTGTCATTGCAAACATGTTCATTCATAATAGGCTGAATCAGGAATGATGAACTAATCATATTTACAAAAACAAGAGAGGTCGAGTTCATACCATATTTTCTCATCTCAATTAGTCCATCATATATCCTCATTATTGCCTTTCACTTGCACGACCAAACGGTGTGAATAATAATAATAATAGTGAATGTGCATTGGACTAAGCTGGAATCTGCAAGCATCTGATACACGGGAGAAGACAAGGTAATATGGGCTCTTTGTTAAATCAACAATAATGCATATGAGAGCCACTTCAACATTTTCATTATGGTCTTCTCCTCTCGACCCCCAAAGAACAAGAAAAAAAACTATTTACACGGGAAAGCTCCCAACAAACAAAAGAAGAACAATAAATCTTTTTGGGTTTTCTTTTAATTATTACTACTACATGCATGGAAAGTAAACTAGCTAAAAGCTACAACTAATTTTTTGATTTTTCTTAAGGTTTATCAAACACACAAGAAGAAAGCATAAAAGGAAAATAAACTAGCATGGATAATACAATGAAAAAGTATGAGCACCGACAACTAGAATGAGTGTGTGAACATGAATGTAAGGTCGGTGAGAAATACGTACTCCCCCAAGCTTAGGCTTTTGGCCTAAGTTGGTCTAGGGCCACGGCTGGCCTGGCGGATATCCAAAGTTTTAGCTGGGGTTGTACTGAGATGCCGCAGCTATTGCCTCATGAGCTACCGCTTGGAGGCGGGCTGCCTCCGTCCTCCTCTTATACTCGTTTGCCTCTTCCCTGGTTATAATGTACCACCCTTTTGCCTGAAAGTCAAAGAAAGTAGGAGCAGGGAGAGCAACATGGAAAGTGCGGTGCTTGTCAAAAATTAGTCGTTACTAGAGAGGTTGTTCATTCCTCTCAATAAATTGATGGCGAACCATAGCATCATAATCTAAATAAGCGGGAGGCAATTCCATATCATTTTCATGTATGGGTATCTCAAGAAAATTAGCTACACGGGTTGCATAAATCTCACCAAACAAATCTCCACTTAAACCATTATAATGCCGCCTTCATGCAACAATGACCCCCAAGTTATATTGTTTATCTCCTAAAACAGCACTCTTGAGAACACTAAGGTCAGGAACACACATGTGACATTCCTCATCCTTACCATTTATGCATCTACCTATAAAGAGAGCAAAATAATGTATAGCAGGAAAATGAATGCTCCCTATGGTAGCTTGTGTTATCTCTCTAGATTCCCCCACATTAATACTAGCAAGAAAATCTTTAAACTCAGATTTGTGAGGTTCACTAGCACTACCCCATTATGGAAGTTTGCAAGCAGTATTAAAATCTTCTAAGTCCATAGTGTAAGATTTACCATAGAGATCAAATAGGACAGTGTGAGAATTACGTGAAGATGAAAATTTGAACCTTCTCACAAAGGAATCAGTTAGATAATAGTATTGAGGGCACTTATCTAGCATGAAGCCCTCAAGTTCAGCATTACGCACATACGCGTCAAATTCCTCCTTAATTCCTGCTCGAACCATGAAATCTTCTGACGGACATTCACAAGGCCGCACTTGAGCTTCTCTTGGTGGTTCATGGTCCGACTCACGTATTGCGGGCCTGGGTCCTTGCTTCCTTGAAGAACCACCTTGGTACATTTTCCTAAACATATTTCTTCCTCTGAAAAATTTCTGAAATTTTTAGTAACTTAAAATAAAAGTGAACCAAACTCAACAAAATTGATAGCAACTACTCCTACAAGTGCCTAGAGACTATATCATGCATTATAACTACTTGAGACCATATATATTTGTCATGCAAGCTCAAGAACAGGATCACCTAGGCAGCAAAAATTTGCAATGAATAAAGCAGTAGAACAAAAACTAATTGGACCATTGGAGGAGTCACATACCAAAGAACAATCTCCCAAAGCAGTTTTGTGAGTGGAGCTTTGAGCAAGGAGGTCGAAAATGGCAGCAAAATGAGCTAGAACTCGAGCTTGAGCTGGTTGGTGATTTTTTTGAGAGGAAGGAGTGTGTGGTGGCTGGAATAAGTGGAGGGGAGCCACCAGGGGCCCACGAGGCAGGAGGGCATGCCCTGGACCCTCCTGGCCAGGTGCTTGCTCCCCCTGATGTGTTCTTGGAGCGAAATATTCTCAAATATTCTAGAAAAAAAATTATATTTCATTTTCAGGGAATTTGGAGAACGGGGTATTTTTTTATTGCATGGATAATTCAGAAAACGGACAGAATATACTATTTTTTGCTTTATTTAATCTAAATAACAGAAAGTAAAAGGAGGGTACAGAAGGTTGTGCTTTCTAACTTCATCCATCTCATGATCATCAAAAGGAATCCACTAACAAGGTTGATCAAGTCTTGATAACAAACTCATTCCGAATTGCATGAAACCAGAGATATTTTCGAATAACACTAAGTTACCTCAACGGGGATATGCACATCCCCAATAATAAGAATATCATATTTCTTCTTGACAGTAGGAAGAGGAAATTCAAAACCTCCAATAGTAATCGATGAAATTTTTCCAATAGAATTGATACTGTGGACTTGAGGTTGTTTCCTCGGAAAGTGTACCGTATGCTCATTACCATTAACATGAAAAGTGACATTGCCTTTGTTCCAATCAATAACAACCCTCGCAGTATTAAAAAAGGGTCTACCAAAGATAATCGACATACTATCGTCCTCTGGAATATCAAGAATAACAAAGTCTGTTAAAATAGTAACGTTTGCAACCACAACAGGCACATCCTCACAAAAAGCAGTTTTAAGATAGTTTCTTTTAATGGAGCATGGTATAGTTGGTACTCCTGGATCTCCTAGTTTCTTAGGTATTCCACCCTTAAAAGTATAATTAGCAAGCATGGTGGAAATTTCAGCTTCTGGTATCTTTCTTTTATTTGTGACAATATCTTTCATGTACTTAGCATAAGGATTCATTTTAAGCATATCAGTAAAATGCACATGCAAAAAGATAGGCCTAATCATTTTAGCAAAGCGCTCAAAATCCTGATCATCCTTTTTCTTGGATGGTTTAGGAGGAAAGGGCATGGGTTTCTGAACCCATGGTTCTCTTTCTTTACTGTGCTTCCTAGCAACAAAGTCTCTCTTATCATAACGTTGATTCTTTGATTGTGGGTTATCAAGATCAACAACAGGTTGAATTTCTACATCACTGCTATTGCTAGGTTGAGCATCAACATGAACATCATCATCAATATTATCACTAGGTTCATGTTCATTACGAGATTGTGTTTCAACATCAGAAATAGAAATATCATTGGGATTCTCAGGTGTGTCAACAACAGGTTCACTAGAAGCATGCAAAGTCCTATCATTTTTCTTTTTCTTCTTTTTAGAAGGACTAGGTGCATCAACATTAGTTCTCTGACAATCTTGCTCAATTCTCTTAGGGTGACCATCAAGATACAAAGGTTCCTGAGTCATTTTACCCCCTCTAGTCATAACTCTAACAGTATTATCATTCTTCTTATTATTTAATTCATTGAGCAAATCATTTTGGGCCTTAAGCACTTGTTCTACTTGAGTGGAAACCATAGAAGCATGTTTACTGATGAGTTTAAGTTCACCTTTAACTCTAGACATATAATCACTCAAGTGTTCAATCATATAAGCATTACATTTCAATTGTCTACCAACATAAGCATTGAAGTTTTCTTGTTTAATAATAAAATTATCAAACTCATCTAAGCATTGGCTAGCAGACTTAAAATGAGGAATATCACCTTCATCAAATCTATAGAGAGAATGTACCTTTACTACTTGTGTCGGGTTATCAAGACCATGTATTTCTTCAACAGGCGGCAAATTAAGACCATGAATTTCTTCAATAGGAGGTAAATTCTTAACATCTTCAGTTTTAATACCCTTTTCTTTCATAGATTTCTTTGCCTCTTGCATATCTTCAGGACTGAGAAATAGAATACCCCTTTTCTTCGGAGTTGGCTTAGGAGTTGGTTCAGGAAGTGTCCAATTATTTTCATTAGTCAACATATTATTCAATAGCAATTCATCTTGATCAACAGTTCTTTCCCTGAAAACACAACCAGCACAACTATCCAGGTGGTCTCTGGAAGCATCGGTTAGTCCATTATAAAAGATATCAAGTATTTCATTTTTCTTGAGAGGATGATCAGGCAAAGCATTAAGTAATTGGAGAAGCCTCCCCCAAGCTTGTGGGAGACTCTCTTCTTCAATTTGCACAAAATTATATATTTCCCTTAAAGCAGCTTGTTTCTTATGAGCAGGGAAATATTTAGCAGAGAAGTAATAAATCATATCCCGGGGACTACGCACACAACCAGGAACAAGAGAATTAAACCATGTAGCGAGTTTTCTCATCAATGGTGAACAGTGTGGCTATATCATTTAATTTAGTAAGATGTGCCACAACAGTTTCAGATTCATAGCCATAAAAAGGATCAGATTCAACCAAAGTAATTATATCAGGATCAACAGAGAAATCATAATCCTTATAGTAACAAAGATAGGTGAAGTAGCAAAAGCAGGGTCATATTTCATTCTAGCATTCAAAGATTTTTCTTTCAGCTTAACTAATAATTTCTTAAGATCATTCCTATCATTGCAAGCAAGAAAGTCTCTAGCAGTTTCTTCATCCATAACATAACCCTCAGGCACAACAGGAAATTCGTATCTAGGGAGAGAATCTTCATCATCACTTTCATCAATATTATGAGTTTCAATAATTTTATTCTCTCTAGCCCTAGCAAGTTGTTCATCAAGAAATTCACCTAGTGGCACAGTAGTATCAAGCATAGAAGTAGTTTCATCATAAGTATCATGCATAGCAGAAGTGGCATCATCAATAACATGCAACATATCAGAATTAACAGCAGAAGCAGGTGTAGGTGTCGCAAGCTTACTCAAAACAGAAGGTGAATCAAGTGCAGAGCTAGATGGCAGTTCCTTACCTCCCCTCGTAGTTGATGGAAAATCTTAGTTCTTTCGTCTTTCAAGTTCCTCATATTGACCAGCAGATATAAATCCCAAGTGACTCAAAGAATAGAGCTATGCTCCCCGGCAACGGCGCCAGAAAATAGTCATGATAACCCATAAGTATAGGGGATCGCAAGAGTTTTCGAGGGTAGAGTATTCAACAAAAAATTATTGATTTGACACAAGGGAGCCAAAGAATATTCTCAAGTATTAGCAGTTCAGTTGTCAATTCAACTACACCTGGACTACTTAATATCTGCAGCAAAGTATTTAGTAGCAAAGTAGTATGGAAGTAACGGTAACGGTGGCAAAAGTAACAGTAGCAGTTTTGTAGTAATTGTAACAGTGGCAACGGTAAACTAACTAAGTAAAGAACAATATGTGAAAAGCTCGTAGGCATTGGATCGGTGATGGAGAATTATGCCGGATGCGATTCCTCATGCAATAGTTATAACATAGGGTGACACAGAACTAGCTCCAATTCATCAATGTAATGTAGGCATGTATTCCGAATATAGTCATACGTGCTTATGGAAAAGAACTTGCATGGCATCTTTTGTCCTACCCTCCCGTGGCAGCGGGGTCCTATTGGAAACTAAGGGATATTAAGGCCTCCTTTTAATAGAATACCGGACCAAACCATTAACACTTAATGAATACATGAACTCCTCAAACTACGGTCATCACCGAGAGTGGTCCCAATTATTGTCACTACGGGGTTGCCGAATCATAACACATAGTAGGTGACTATTGATTTGCAAGATAGGATCAAGAACTCACATATATTCATGAAAACATAATAGGTTCAGATCTGAAATCATGGCACTCGGGCCCTAGTGACATAAATTAAGCATAGCAAAGTCATAGAAAGATCAATCTCAGAACATAATGGATACTAGGGATCAAACCCTAACAAAACTAACTCGATTACATGGCAAATCTCATCCAACCCATCACCGTCCAGCAAGCCTACGATGGAATTACTCATGCACGGCGGTGAGCATCATGAAATTGGTGATGGAGGAATGTTGATGATGACGATGGTGACGGATTCCCCTCTTCGAAGCCCCGAACGGACTTGAGATCAGCCCTCCCGAGAGAGATTAGGGCTTGGCGGTGGCTCCATATCGTAAAACGCGATGAATCCTTCTCTCTGATTTTTTTTCTCCCCGAACGTGAATATATAGAGTTGGAGTTGAGGTCGGTGGAGCACCAGGGGTCCCACGAGGCAGGGGGCGCGGCCAGTGGGGTAGGCACGCCCCCACCCTCGTGGACAGGGTGTGGGCCCCCTGGCCTTGATTCTTTCACCAGTATTTTTATTAATTCCAAAAATATTCTCCGTGAAGTTTCAGGTCATTCCGAGAACTTTTATTTCTACACAAAAATAACACCATGGCAATTCTGCTGAAAACAGCGTCAGTCCGGGTTAGTTCCATTCAAATCATGCAAGTGAAGGAAATATGCCCTATAGGCAATAATAAAGTTATTATTTATTTCCTTATTTCATGATAAATGTTTATTGTTCATGCTAGAATTGTATTAACTAGAAACTTAGTACATGTGTGAATACATAGACAAACAAAGTGTCACTAGTATGCCTCTACTTGACTAGCTCGTTAAATCAAAGATGGTTAACTTTCCTAGCCATAGACATGAGTTGTCATTTGATTAACGGGATCACATCATTAGAGAATGATGTGATTGACTTGATCCATTCCGTTAGCTTAGCACATGATCGTTTAGTATGTTGCTATTGCTTTCTTCATGACTTATACATGTTCCTATGACTATGAGATTATGCAACTCCCGAATACCAGAGGAACACTTTGTGTGCTACCAAACGTCACAACGTAACTGGGTGATTATAAAGGTGCTCTAAAGGTGTCTCTGATGGTACTTGTTGAGTTGGCATAGATCAAGATTAGGATTTGTCACTCCGATTGTCGGAGAGGTATCTCTGGGCCCTCTCTGTAATGCACATCACTATAAGCCTTGCAAGCAATGTAACTAATGAGTTAGTTGCGGGATGATGCATTACGGAACGAGTAAAGAGACTTGCCGGTAATGAGATTGAACTAGGTATTAAGATACCGAAGATCGAATCTCGGGCAAGTAACATACCGATGACAAAGGGAACAACGTATGTTGTTATGCGGTTTGACCGATAAAGATCTTCGTAGAATATGTAGGAGCCAATATGAGCATCTAGGTTCCGCTATTGGTTATTGACCGGAGACGTGTCTCGGTCATGTCTACATAGTTCTCGAATCCGTAGGGTCCGCACGCTTAACATTTGGTGACGATCGGTATTATGAGTTCATGTGTTTTGATGTACCGAAGGTTGTTCGGAGTCCCGGATGAGATCAGGGACATGACGAGGAGTCTCGAAATGTTTGAGCCGTAAAGATTGATATATTGGAAGGCTATATTCGGACATCGGAAAGGTTCCGATTGATCCGGGTATTTTTCGGAGTACCGAGGGAGTTACGGGAATACGGGAGTACATATGGGCCTTAGCAGGCTTTAGGGGAAAAAGAGGAGAAGCCACGAGGGCTGGCCGCACGCCCCCATGGCCTAGTCCGAATTGGACTAGGTGAGGGGCTGCGCCCCCTCTTTCCTTCTCCTCCCCCTCTCCTTCCTTTCCCCTCCTAGTAGGACTAGGAAAGGAGGAATCCTACTCCTACTAGGAGGAGGATTCCTCCCCCCTTTGGCGCGCCTAGAGAGGCCGGCCGGCCTCCCCTCCCTCCTTTATATACATGGGGAGGGGGGCACCCCATGGATACAACAAGTTGATCAATTGATCTTTTAGGCATGTGGAGTGCCCCCCTCCACCATAATCCACCTCGGTCATATCGTAGCGGTGCTTAGGCGAGTCCCTGCGTTGGTAGCATCATCATCACCGTCATCACGCCGTCGTGCTGACGGAACTCTCCCACGAAGCTCTGCTGGGTCGTGAATTCGTGGGACGTCACCGAGCTGAATGTGTGCTGAACTCGGAGGTGCCGTGCGTTCGGTACTTGGATCGGTCGGATCGTGAAGACGTACGACTACATCAACTGCATTCTCATAACGCTTCCGCTTACGGTCTACGAGGCTCCGTGGACAACACTCTTCCCTCTCGTTGCTATGCATCACCATGATCTTGCATGTGCGTAGGAAAATTTTGGCAATTACTACGTTCCCCAACAGTGGCATCCGAGCCAGGTTTATGCGTAGATGTTATATGCACGAGTAGAACACAAGTGAGTTGTGGGCGATAATAGTCATACTGCTTACCAGCATGTCATACTTTGATTCGGCGGCATTGTTGGATGAAGTGGCCCGGACCAACATTACGCGTACGCTTACGCGAGACAGGTTCTACCGACGTGCTTCGCACACAGGTGGCTGGCGGGTGTCAGTTTCTCCAACTTTAGTTAAATCGAGTGTGGCTACGCCCGGTCCTTGTTGAAGGTTAAAACAACACATACTTGACAAAAAATCGTTGTGGTTTTTGATGCGTAGGTAAGAACGGTTCTTGCTAAGCCCGTAGCAGCCACGTAAAACTTGCAACAACAAAGTAGAGGACGTCTAACTTGTTTTTGAGGGGCTTGTTGTGATGTGATATGGTCAAGACGTGATGAGATATAAGTTATTGTATGAGATGATCATGTTTTGTTGAAGTTATCGGCAACTGGCAGAAGCCTTATGGTTGTCTCTTTATTGCATAAGATGCAAGCGTGATACGTCTCCGTCGTATCTACTTTTCCAAACACTTTTGCCCTTGTTTTGGACTCTAACTTGCATGATTTGAATGGAACTAACCCGGACTGACGCTGTTTTCAGCAGACTTTTCATGGTGTTATTTATGTGCAGAAACAAAAGTTCTCGGAATGACCTGAAACTCCACAGAACATCTATTTGGAAAATAAGAAAAATACCGGAAGAAAAATCCACGTCAGGGGGCCCACACCCTGTCCACGAGGGTGGAGGGCGCGCCTGCCCCCCTAGGGCGCGCCCCCTACCTCGTGGGCCCCCTGACGCTCCACCGACCTCAACTCAAACTCCATATATTCTCTTTCGGGGAGAAAAAAATCAGAGAGAAGGATTCATCGCGTTTTACGATATGGAGCCGCCGCCAAGCCCTAAAACCTCTCGGGAGGGCTGATCTGGAGTCAGTTCAGGGCTCCGGAGAGGGGGATTCGTCGCCATCGTCATCATCAACCATCCTCCATCACCAATTTCATGATGCTCACCGCCGTGCGTGAGTAATTCCATCGTAGGCTTGCTGGACGGTGATGGGTTGGGTGAGATCTATCATGTAATCGAGTTAGTTTTGTTAGGGTTTGATCCCTAGTATCCACTATGTTCTGAGATTGATGTTGCTATGACTTTGCTATGCTTAATGCTTGTCACTAGGGCCCGAGTGCCATGATTTCAGATCTGAACCTATTATGTTTTCATGAATATATGTGAGTTCTTGATCCAATCTTGCAAGTCTATAGTCACCTACTATGTGTTATGATCCGACAACCCCGAAGTGACAATAATAAGGACCACACCCGGTGATGACCATAGTTTGAGGAGTTCATGTATTCACTATGTGCTAATGCTTTGTTCCAGTACTCTATTAAAAGGAGGCCTTAATATCCCTTAGTTTCCATTAGGACCCCGCTGCCACGAGAGGGTAGGACAAAAGATGTCATGCAAGTTCTTTTCCATAAGTATGTATGACTATATTCGGAATACATGCCTACATTACATTGATGAATTGGAGCTAGTTCTGTGTCACCCTATGTTATGGTTGTTACATGATGAACCGCATCCGGCATAATTCTCCATCACCGATCCAATGCCTACGAGCTTTTCTTATATTGTTCTTCGCTTATTTACTTTTCCGTTGCTACTGTTACAATCACTACAAAACACCAAAAATATTACTTTTGCCACCATTACTTTTGTTACCGTTACCACTACTATCATATTACTTTGCTACTAAATACTTTGCTGCAGATACTAAGTTATCCAGGTGTGGTTGAATTGACAACTCAACTGCTAATACTTGAGAATATTCTTTGGCTCCCCTTGTGTCGAATCAATAAATTTGGGTTGAATGCGCTACCCTCGAAAACTGTTGCGATCCCCTATACTTGTGGATTATCAAGACTATTTTCTAGCGCCTTTGTTGGGGAGCATAGCTCTATTCTTTGAGTCACTTGGGATTTATATCTGCTGGTCACTATGAATAACTTGAAAGACGCTAAGACAACAATTTATCCCTCAACTACGAGGGGAGGTAAGGAACTGCCATCTAGCTCTGCACTTGATTCACCTTCTGTTTTGAGTAAGCTTGCGACACCTAAACCTGCCTCTGCTATTTGTTCTGATATGTCGCATGTTATTGATGATGCCACTTCTGCTATGCATGATACTTATGATGAAACTACTTCTATGCTTGATACTACTGTGCCACTTAGTGAATTTCTTGATGAACAAATTGCTAGGGCTAGAGAGAAAGAAATTATTGAAACTGATTATATAGATGAAAGTGGTGATGAAGACTTGTCTGTTATTCCTGAGGGTTATGTTTTTGAAAAAGAAGCTGCTCTAGCTATTTTAGCTTGCAAAGATAGATATGAGCTCAAGAGGTTATTAGTTAAATGGAAGCAGCAATCTCTTAATGCTAGAATGAAACCTGACCCTGCTTTTGCTACTTCACCTATATGTGTTACTGATAAGGATTATGAATTCTCTGTTGATCCTGATATAATTACTTTGGTTGAATCTGATCCTTTTCATGGCTATGAATCTGAAACTGTTGTGGCACATCTTACTAAATTAAATGATATAGCCACCTTATTCACTAATGATGAGAAATCTCGCTACCTTTATATCCTTAAAATATTCCGGTTCTCATTAAAGGGTGATGCTAAGATATGGTTCAATTCTCTTGATCCTGGTTGTGTGCGTAGTCCCCAGGACATGATTTATTACTTCTTTGCTAAATATTTCCCTGCTCATAAGAAACAAGCTGCTTTAAGGGATATATACAATTTTGTGCAAATTGAAGAAGAGAGTCTCCCACAAGCTTGGGGGAGGCTTCTCAAGTTACTTAATGCTTTGCCTGATCATCCTCTCAAGAAAAATGAAATACTTGATATCTTTTATAATGGACTAACCGATGCTTCCAGAGATTACCTGGATAGTTGTGCTGGTTCTGTTTTCAGGGAAAGAACATCGGATGAAGCTGAAATTCTATTGAATAATATGTTGACAAATGAAAATAATTGGCCACTTCCTGAGCCAGCTCCTGAGCCTATTCCTAAACCAACTCCGAAGAAGAGGGGTGTTCTATTTCTCAGTCCTGAATATATGCAAGAGGCAAAGAAATCTATGAAAGAAAAGGGTATTAAAGCTGAAGATGTTAAGAATGTACCTCCTATTGAAGAAATACATGGCCTAAATCTACCGCCTGTTGAAGAAACATATGATCTTAATCCATTACCTATTGAAGAAACTCATGGTCTTGATAACCCGACACAGGTGGTAAAGGTAAATTCTCTCTATAGATTTGATGAAGGTGATATTCCTCACTATAAGTCTGCTAGACAATGCTTATAAGAGTTTCATAATTTTATTGTCAAACAAGAAAACTTCAATGCTTATTTTGGTAGACAATTGAAATACAATTCTGATACGCTTGAGCACTTGAGTAATTACATGGCTAATGTTAAAGGTGAACTTAAACTCATTACTAAACATGCTTCTATGGTTACCACTCAAGTAGAACAAGTACTTAAAGCTCAAAATGACTTGCTCAATGAATTAAATAATAAGAATAATGATTATGCTGTTAGAGTGGCTACTAGAACTGGTAAAATGACAAGGAACCTTTGTATCCTGAAGGCCATCCTAAGAGAATTGAGCAAGATTCTCAGAGAAATAATATTGACACACCTAGTTCTTCTAAAAAGAAGAATAAGAAAAATGATAGGACTTTGCATGCTTCTAGTGAACCTGTTGCTGAAACACCTGAGAATCCAAATGATATTTCTATCTCTGATGCTGAAACACAATCTGGCAATGAATATGAACCTAATGAAAATGTTAATGATGATGTTCATGATGATGCTCAACCTAGTAATGATAATGATGTAGAAATTGAACCTGTTGTTGATCTTGATAACCCACAATCAAAGAATCAACGTTATGATAAGAGAGACTTTCTCGCTAGGAAACACGGTAAAGAAAGAGAACCATGGGTTCAAAAACCCATGCCTTTTCCTCCCAAACCATCCAAGAAAAAGGATGATGAGGATTTTGAGCGCTTTGCTGAAATGATTAGACCTATCTTTTTGCGTATGCGATTAACTGATATGCTCAAAATGAATCCTTATGCTAAGTATATGAAAGATATTGTTACAAATAAGAGAAAGATACCGGAAGCTGAAATTTCCACCATGCTTGCTAATTACACCTTCAAGGGTGGAATACCAAAGAAACTTGGAGATCCAGGAGTACCTACTATACCATGCTCCATTAAAAGAAACTATGTTAAAACTGCTTTATGTGATCTTGGAGCCGGTGTTAGTGTTATGCCTCTCTCCTTATATCGTAGACTTGATTTGAATAAGTTGACACCTACTGAAATATCTTTGCAAATGGCCGATAAATCAACTGCTATACCTGTCGGTATTTGTGAGGATGTGCCTGTTGTGGTTGCAAACGTTACTATTTTGACGAACTTTCTTATTCTTGATATTCCCGAGGACGATAGTATGTCTAGTATTCTTGGAAGACCTTTTTTGAATACTGCAGGGGCTGTTATTGATTGCAACAAAGGCAATGTCACTTTTCATGTTAATGGTAATGAGCATACGGTACACTTTCCGAGGAAACAACCTCAAGTTCATAGTATCAATTCTATTGGAAAAATTCCATCGATTATTTTTGGAGGTTTTGAATTTCTCCTTCCTACTACCAAGAAGAAATATGATATTCTTATTATTGGGGATGTGCATATCCCCGTTGAGGTAACATAGTCTTATTCGAAATCTCTCCGGTTCCATGTTATTCGGAATGAGTTTATTAACAAGACTTGATCAACCTTGTTAGTGGTTTCCTTTTGATGAGCATGAGATGGATGAAACTAGAAGGCACAACCTTCTGTACTCTCCTTTTACTTTCTGTTATTTAAGTTGAAATAAAGTAAAATAGTATTTTTCTGTCTATTTCCTGATTTATCCGTGCAATATACAAATACCTCGAAAATAAAAGTCCTCCAAATGCCCTGAAAATGGAATATGATTTTTTCTGGAATATTTGAGAATATCTGGCACTGAGAACACAGCAGGAGGGGCAAGCACCTGGCCAGGAGGGTGGAGGGCGCGCCCCCTGCCTCGTGGGCCCATGGTGGCTCCCCTCCACTTATTCCTGCACCCACACACTTCTTATTCGTCCCAAAAAATTCACCATCCAGCTCAAGCACAATTTCTAGCTCATTTTGCTGTGATTTTCGATCTCCTTGCTCAAAGCACCTCTCACAAAACTGTTTGGGGAGATTGTTCCTTGGTATGTGACTCCTCCATTGGTCCAATTAGTTTTTGTTCTAGTGCTTTATTCATTGCAAATTTGTGCTGCCTAGGTGACCATGTTCTTGAGCTTGCATGTCAAATTTATATGGTTCCAAGTAGTTCTAATGCTTGATATAGGCTCTAGGCACTCGTAGGAGTAGTTGCTATCAATTTTGTTCTGCTTGGTTCACTTTTATTTGAAGTTACTAAAAAATTCAGAATTTTTCAGAAAACAATGAAGAGATTTTTGAGGGGCTCATCGAGCCGAAGCTCGAAGGAAAAGCAGAATGAAGAAGCACAGAGGCCCAAATATAGTTTGCCTCGCACCGCGGAGGTTCGGCCGTGTGAATGGCCTTCCGATGATTTCTTGAGAGAAGTCGGGATTTATGATGATTTCTATTCATTGGCTGAGAATGCTGGCCTCACCGATTTCCTCCGCGACCAACGTCATCAGTATCTCTTACTCAACAATACTTTTGTGCAAAACTTCTACTATTTTCCTAAGGAAACACCTCCTTCAGTAGAGTTTCATTTATATGATGTTGTTAAGAAGATGCCACTAGATGAATTTTTCAAGGTTTGCAAAATACCCTTCGAGGGTACTTTAGATGAACCACATCGTAAAGATGTGGATGGGTTTATTGACACTATTACTGTAGGGGAAACTAGGAAGGTTTCCGATGCAAGAATCACTAGCATACATTTTCCTGTTTTACACTACTTTGCCATATTTGCTAGTCGTTGCTTAATTGGTCGTGGAAACTGTGGAAACCTTAGTGTTCCTGATATTATCATCTTGTTCCATGGTTTATTCCGCGATAACACTGTTAGTATGGGCGGAATTATTGCTAAACGGTTAAGTTTGAACCATACAAAGGGCCCCATCTTTGGAGGTATTTATGTTTCACGCCTTGCTGCACATTATAACATACCTATTAGGCACTATGAGAAAGAAGAAAATTGCTGCCCAATGCTTATTTAGATTATAAGAGTATGGTAGCGCATGATTTCATTGTTAAGAATAGGGAAGGGGAGCTTAAATACAAATTGTTCTTTGATAAACATCACCCTGAGACTATTACCTTGCCTGCTCCCTCCTTGTTTAATTTATCTACATGTCCGTATCTCGTTCCATGGGCGGCCATTCACGCCTACCGGAACCCTACACCAGCCCCTGAGCCGGAACCACAATTTGAGCCTCCACGACAGTCTGATTACTTTTGGGATCCGGAGATGGCTGCCAGCCAGTGGCAATCAGAGTCTTCTTCATCTCAGTACGACCCCAGCTACAACTATGGATATCCGCCAGGCCATCCGTGGCAATGAACCAACTTAGGCCAAAAGCCTAAGCTTGGGGGAGTACGTATCTTTGACCGACATTACATTCATGTTCACACACATTCATTGCTAGATGTCGGTGCTCATACTTTTTCACTGTAATATCTATGCTAGTTTATTTTCTTTTCTTGCTTTCTTCTTGTGTGTTTAATAAACCTTAAGAAAAACAAAAAAAAAATTAGTGTAGCTTTTAGTTAGTTTACTTTTCTTGTAGTAGTAGTAATAATTAAAAAGAAAACCCAAAAAGATTTCCCCGTTCTTCTTTTGCTTGTTGGGAGCTTTTCCATGTAAATAGTTTTATTTCTTTTCTTTGGGGGTCGATAGGAGAAGACCATGATTAAATTGTTGAAGTGGCTCTTATATGCATTATTTTTTATTTAACCAAGAGCCCATATTGCCTTGTCTTCTCGTTTTTATTGAATGCTCACAGATTCCAGCTTAGTAGAATGCACGTGCACTCTTATTATTATTCACATCGTTCAGTCGTGCAAGTGAAAGGCAATTATGACGATATATGATGGACTGACTGAGATGAGAGAAACTGGTATGAACTCGACCTCTCTTGTTTTTGTAAATATGATTAGTTCATAGTTCCTGATTCAGCCTATTATGAATAAACATGTTTGCAATGACAATTAGTGGTCATAGTTGCTTATGCCATGCTTGATTAGCTATGAGTTATAATGGTTTACCTTGCGTGCCAACATGCTATTAAAATGGTTGTGATGTGGTATAGTGGGGTGGTATCCTCCTTTGAATGATTTAAGTGACTTGACTTGGCACATGTTCACACATGTAGTTGAAACAAATCAACACAGCCTTCATGATATTTATGTTCATGGTGGATTATATCCTACTCATGCTTGTACTCAATGTTTATTAATTTTGATGCATGTTCATGACAGTTGTCGCTCTCTAGTTGGTCGCTTCCCAGTCTTTTGCTAGCCTTCACTTGTACTAAGCGGGAATACTGCTTGTGCATCCAATCCCTTAAACCCCAAAGTTATTCCATATGAGTCCACTATACCTTCCTATATGCGGTATCTACCTGCCGTTCCAAGTAAATTTGTATGTGCCAAACTCTAAACCTTCAAATAAACATTCTGTTTTGTATGCTCGAATAGCTCATGTATCAACTAGGGCTGTCTGTATCTTCCATGCTAGGCGGGTTATTCTCAAGAGGAGTGGACTCCGCTCCTCACTCACGAGAAAATGGCTGGTCACCGGGATGCCCAGTCCCATGCTTTATGCAAACTAAATCAAAATAATTGCAAACAAAACTCCCCCTGGGACTGTTGCTAGTTGGAGACACTTGTTGTTTCGAGCAAGTCATGGATTGATGCTTGTTGGTGGAGGGGGAGTATAAACTTTACCATTCTGTTTGGGAACCGCCTATAATATGTGTAGCATGGAAGATATCGCCATCTCTTGGTTGTTATGTTGACAATGAAAGTATGCCGCTCAAAATGTTATTTATCTCTATTTCAAAACCGAGCTCTGGCACCTCTACAAATCCCTGCTTCCCTCTGCGAAGGGCCTATCTATTTACTTTTATGTTGAGTCATCACCCTCTTATTAAAAAGCACTAGCTGGAGAGCACAACTGTCATTTGCATCCATTACTATTAATTTATATTTGGTATGACTATGACTGGATCTCTTTTACCATGAATTACAATGTCTAGTCAGTCCTTGATCTTTAAAGGTGCTCTGCATTTATGTTTTGCGGTCTCAGAAAGGGCTAGCGAGATACCATCCTATTATATCACATTATGATTGTTTTGAGAAAGTGTTATCATCCGAGATTTATTATTATGGCTCGCTAGTTGATTATGCCATTGATATGAGTAAACATGAGACCAGAGAGTTATTGCAAATGTGGTTAGTCATAATCTTTGCTGAAAACTTGAATGCTGGCTTTACATATTTACAATAACAAGAGCAAACAGAGGTTGTAAAAGTTTTTCTTTATCACTTTCAGTTTATCAACTGAATTGCTTGAGGACAAGCAAAGCTTTAAGCTTGGGGGAGTTGAACGTCTCCGTCGTATCTACTTTTCCAAACACTTTTGCCCTTGTTTTGGACTCTAACTTGCATGATTTGAATGGAACTAACCCGGAATGACGTTGTTTTCAGCAGACTTTTCATGGTGTTATTTATGTGCAGAAACAAAAGTTCTCGGAATGACCTGAAACTCCACGGAACATCTATTTGGAAAATAAGAAAAATACCGAAAGAAAAATCCACGTCACGGGGCCCACACCATGTCCACGAGGGTGGAGGGCGCGCCTGCCCCCCTAGGGCATGCCCCCTACCTCGTGAGCCCCCTGACGCTCCACCGACCTCAACTCCAACTCCATATATTCACTTTCGGGGAGAAAAAACTCAGAGAGAAGGATTCATTGCGTTTTACGATACGGAGCCGCCGCCAAGCCCTAAAACCTCTCGGGAGGGCTAATCTGGAGTCCGTTCGGGGCTCCGGAGAGGGGGATTCGTCGCCATCGTCATCATCAACCATCCTCCATCACAAATTTCATGATGCTCACCGCCGTGCATGAGTAATTCCATTGTAGGCTTGCTGAACGGTGATGGGTTGGATGAGATCTATCATGTAATCGAGTTAGTTTTGTTAGGGTTTAATCTCTAGTATCCACTATGTTTTGAGATTGATGTTGCTATGACTTTGCTATGCTTAATGCTTGTTACTAGGGCCCGAGTGCCATGATTTCAGATCTGAACCTATTATGTTTTCATGAATATATGTGAGTTCTTGATCCTATCTTGCAAGTCTATAGTCACCTACTATGTGTTATGATTCGGCAACCCCGAAGTGACAATAATCGGGACCACTCCCGGTGATGACCAAAGTTTGAGGAGTTCATGTATTCACTATGTGCTAATGCTTTGTTCCGGTACTCTATTAAAAGGAGGCCTTAATATCCCTTAGTTTCCATTAGGACCCCACTGCCACGGGAGGGTAGGATCATGCAAGTTCTTTTCCATAAGCACGTATGACTATATTCGGAATACATGCCTACATTACATTGATGAATTGGAGCTAGTTCTGTGTCACCCTATGTTATGATTGTTACATGATGAATCGCATTCGGCATAATTCTCCATCACCGATCCAATGCCTACGAGCTTTTCATATATTGTTCTTCGCTTATTTACTTTTCCGTTGCTACTGTTACAATCACTACAAAACACCAAAAATAATACTTTTGCCACCATTACTTTTGTTACCGTTACCACTACTATCATATTACTTTGCTACTAAATACTTTGCTGCAGATACTAAGTTATCCAGGTGTGGTTGAATTGACAACTCAACTGCTAATACTTGAGAATATTCTTTGGCTCCCCTTGTGTCGAATCAATAAATTTGGGTTGAATACTCTACCCTCGAAAACTATTGCGATCCCCTATACTTGTGGGTTATCAAAGCGCCAAATAATTGCTTTACTTTATCGCTATGCGATAGCAATAGTTGCAAGAGCAATAGTTGGCGAGACGACCATGTGACGACACGTTGATAGAGATCAAGATGATGGAGATCATGGTGTCATGCCGGTGACGATAGAGATCATGACGGTACATTGGAGATGGAGATCAAAAGCACAAGATGATGATGGCCATATCATGTCACATATTTTGATTGCATGTGATGTTTATCTTTGATACATCTTATTTTGCTTAGTTCGACGGTAGCTTTATAAGATGATCTCTCACTAAATTTCAAGGTACAAGTGTTCTCCCTAAGTATGCACCGTTGCCAAAGTTCGTCGTGCCGAGACACCATGTGATGATCAGGTGTGATAAGCTCTACGTTCATATACAACGGGTGCAAGCCAGTTTTGCACACGCAGAAATACTCGGGTTAAACTTGACGAGCCTAGCATATGCAGATATGGCCTCAGAACACTGAGACCGAAAGGTCAAGCGTGAATCATATAGTAGATATGATCAACATAGTGATGTTCACCATTGAAAACTACTCCATTTCACGTGATGATCGGTTATGGTTTAGTTGATATGGATCATGTGATCACTTAGATGATTAGAGGGATGTCTATCTAAGTGGGAGTTCTTAAGTAATATGATTAACTGAACTTAAATTTATCATGAACTTAGTACCTGATAGTATTTTGCTTGTCTATGTTGTTGTAGATAGATGGCCCGTGCTGTTGTTCCGTTGACTTTTAATGCGTTCCTTGAGAAAGCAAAGTTGAAAGATGATGGTAGCAATTACACGGACTGGGTCCGTAACTTGAGCATTATCCTCATTGCTGCACAGAAGAATTACGTCCTGGAAGCACCGCTGGGTGCCAGGCCTGCTGCAGATGCAACTGATGACGTTAAGAACGTCTGGCAGAGCAAAGCTGATGACTACTCGATAGTTTAGTGTGCCATGCTTTACGGCTTAGAACCGGGACTTCAACGACGTTTTGAATGTCATGGAGCATATGAGATGTTCCAGGAGTTGAATTTAATATTTCAAGCAAATGCCTGGATTGAGAGATATGAAGTCTCCAATAAGTTCTACAACTGCAAGATGGAGGAGAATAGTTCTGTCAGTGAACATATACTCAAAATGTCTGGGTATAACAATCACTTGATTCAACTGGGAGTTAATCTTCCGGATGATAGTGTCATTGACAGAATTCTTCAATCACTGCCACCAAGCTACAAGAGCTTCGTGATGAACTATAATATGCAAGGGATGGATAAGACAATTCCCGAGCTCTTCGCAATGCTAAAGGCCGCGGAGGTAGAAATCAAAAAGGAGCATCAAGTGTTGATGGTCAACAAGACCACCAGTTTCAAGAAAAAGGGTAAAGGGAAGAAGAAGGGGAACTTCAAGAAGAACGGCAAACAAGTTGCTGCTCAAGAGAAGAAACCTAAGTCTGGACCTAAGCCTGAGACTGAGTGCTTCTACTGCAAACAGGCTGGTCACTGGAAGCGGAACTGCCCCAAGTATTTGGCGGATAAGAAGGATGGCAAGGTGAACAAAGGTATATGTGATATACATGTTATTGATGTGTACCTTACTAGAGCTCGGAGTAGCACCTGGGTATTTGATACTGGTTCTGTTGCTAATATTTGCAACTCGAAACAGGGACTACGGATTAAGCGAAGACTGGCTAAGGACGAGGTGACGATGCGCGTGGGAAATGGTTCCAAAGTCGATGTGACCGCTGTCGGCACGCTACTACATCTACCTTCGGGATTAGTTTTAGACCTGAATAATTGTTATTTGGTGCCAGTGTTAAGCATGAACATTATATCTGGATCTTGTTTGATGCGAGACGGTTATTCATTTAAATCTGAGAGTAATGGTTGTTCTATTTATATGAGTAATATCTTTTATAGTCATGCACCCTTAAAAGAGTGGTCTATTTGTATTGAATCTCGATAGTAGTGATACACATATTCATAATGTTGAAGCCAAAAGATGCAGAGTTGATAATGATAGTGCAACTTATTTGTGGCACTGCCGTTTGGGTCATATTGGTGTAAAGCGCATGAAGAAAGTCCATACTGATGGACTTCTGGAATCACTTGATTATGAATCACTTGGTACTTGCGAACCATGCCTCATGGGCAAGATGACTAAAACGCCGTTCTCCGGAACAATGGAGCGAGCAACAGATTTATTGGAAATCATACATACTGATGTATGTGGTCCAATGAATATTGAGGCTCGCGGCGGGTATCGTTATTTTCTCACCTTCACAGACGATTTGAGCAGATATGGGTATATCTACTTAATGAAACATAAGTCTGAAACATTTGAAAAGTTCAAAGAATTTTAGAGTGAAGTGGAAAATCATCGTAACAAGAAAATAAAGTTTCTATGATCTGATCGTGGAGGAGAATATTTGAGTTACGAGTTTGGCCTACATTTGAAACAATACGGAATAGTTTCACAACTCACGCCACCCGGAACACCACAACGTAATGGTGTGTCCGAACGTCGTAATCGTACTTTACTAGATATGGTGCGATCTATGATGTCTCTTACTGATTTACCGCTATCGTTTTGGGGTTATGCTTTAGAGACGGCTGCATTCACATTAAATAGGGCACCATCGAAATCCGTTGAGACGACGCCTTATGAACTGTGGTTTGGCAAGAAACCAAACTTGTCGTTTCTTAAAGTTTGGGGCTGCGATGCTTATGTGAAAAAGCTTCAACCTGATAAGCTCGAACCCAAATCGGAGAAATGTGTCTTCATAGGATACCCAAAGGAAACTGTTGGGTACACCTTCTATCACAGATCCGAAGGCAAGACATTTGTTGCTAAAAATGGATCCTTTCTAGAGAAGGAGTTTCTCTCGAAAGAAGTGAGTGGGAGGAAAGTAGAACTTGATGAGGTAACTGTACCTGCTCCCTTATTGGAAAGTAGTTCATCACAGAAACCGATTCCTGTGACACCTACACCAATTGGTGAGGAAGCTAATGATGTTGATCATGAAACTTCACATCAAGTTACTACCGAACCTCGTAGGTCAACCAGAGTAAGATCCGCACCAGAGTGGTACGGTAATCCTATTCTGGAGGTCATGATACTTGACCAAGGCGAACCTACGAACTATGAAGAAGCGATGGTGAGCCCAGATTCCGCAAAATGGCTTGAGGCCATGAAATCTGAGATGGGATCCATGTATGAGAACAAAGTGTGGACTTTGGTTGACTTGCCCGATGATCAGCAAGCCATAGAGAATAAATGGATCTTCAAGAAGAAGACTAACGCTGACGGTAATGTTACTGTCTACAAAGCTCGACTTGTTGCGAAAGGTTTCCGACAAGTTCAAGGGGTTGACTACGATGAGACTTTCTCACCCGTAGCGATGCTTAAGTCTGTCCGAATCATGTTAGCAATTGCCGCATTTTATGATTATGAAATTTGGCAAATGGATGTCAAAACTGCATTCCTGAATGGATTTCTGGAAGAAGAGTTTTATATGATGCAACCGGAAGGTATTGTCGACCCAAAGGGAGCTAACAAAGTGTGCAAGCTCCAGCGATCCATTTATGGACTGGTGCAAGCCTCTCGGAGTTGGAATAAACGTTTTGATAGTGTGATCAAAGCATATGGTTTTATACAGACTTTTGGAGAAGCCTGTATTTACAAGAAAGTGAGTGGGAGCTCTGTAGCATTTCTAATATTATATGTGGATGACATATTGTTGATTGGAAATGATATAGAATTTCTGGATAGCATAAAAGGATACTTGAATAAGAGTTTTTCAATGAAAGACCTCGGTGAAGCTGCTTACATATTGGGCAACAAGATCTATAGAGATAGACCAAGACGCTTAATTGGACTTTCACAAAGCACATACCTTGACAAAGTTCAAAATGGATCAAGCAAAGAAAGGGTTCTTGCCTATGTTACAAGGTGTGAAGTTGAGTCAGACTCAATGCCGAGAAAATGAAAAGTGTTCCCGATACTTCAGCCATAGGCTCTATCATGTATGCAATGATGTGTACCAGACCTGATGTGTGCCTTGCTATTAGTTTAGCAGGGAGGTACCAAAGTAATCCAGGAGTGGATCACTGGACAACGGTCAAGAACATCCTGAAGTACCTAAAAAGGACTAAGGATATGTTTCTCGTTTATGGAGGTGACAAAGAGCTCGTCGTAAATGGTTATGTCGATGCAAGCTTTGACACTGATCCGGACGATTCTAAATCGCAAACCGGATACGTGTTTATATTGAACGGTGGAGCAGTCAGTTGGTGCAGTTCTAAACAAAGCGTCATGGCGGGATCTACGTGTGAAGCGGAGTACATAGCTGCTTCGGAAGCAACAAATGAAGGAGTCTGGATGAAGGAGTTCATATCCGATCTAGGTGTCATACCTAGTGCATCAGGTCCAATGAAAATCTTTTGTGACAATACTGGTGCAATTGCCTTGGCAAAGGAATCCAGATTTCACAAGAGAACCAAGCACATCAAGAGACGCTTCAATTCCATCCGGGATCAAGTCGAGGTGGGAGACATAGAGATTTGCAAGATACATACGGATCTGTATGTTGCAGACCCGTTGAATAAACTTCTCTCACAAGCAAAACATGATCACACCTTAGTATTCTTTGGGTGTTAATCACATAGCGATGTGAACTAGATTATTGACTCTAGTAAACCCTTTGGGTGTTGGTCACATGACGATGTGAACTATGGGTGTTAATCACATGGTGATGTGAACTATTGGAGTTAAATCACATGGCGATGTGAATTAGATTATTGACTCTAGTGCAAGTGGGAGACTGAAGGAAATATGCCCTAGAGGCAATAATAAAGTTATTATTTATTTCCTTATTTCATGATAAATTTTATTGTTCATGCTAGAATTGTATTAACCGGAAACTTAGTACATGTGTGAATACATAGACAAATAGAGTGCCACTAGTATGCCTCTACTTGACTAGCTCGTTAAATCAAAGATGGTTAAGTTTCCTAGCCATAGACATGAGTTGTCATTTGATTAATGGGATCACATCATTAGAGAATGATGTGATTGACTTGACCCATTCCGTTAGCTTAGCACATGATCGTTTAGTATGTTGCTATTGCTTTCTTCATGACTTATACATGTTCCTATGACTATGAGATTATGCAACTCCTGAATACCAGAGGAACACTTTGTGTGCTACCAAACGTCCCAACGTAACTGGGTGATTATAAAGGTGCTCTACAGGTGTCTCCGATGGTACTTTTTGAGTAGGCATAGATCGAGATTAGGATTTGTCACTCCGATTGTCGGAGAGGTATCTCTGGGCCCTCTCGGTAATGCACATCACTATAAGCCTTGCAAGCAATGTAACTAATGAGTTAGTTGCGGGATGATGCATTACGGAACGAGTAAAGAGACTTTCCGGTAACGAGATTGAACTAGGTATTAAGATACCGACGGTCGAATCTCGGGCAAGTAACATACCGATGACAAAGGGAACAACGTATGTTGTTATGCGGTTTGACTGATAAAGATCTTCGTAGAATATGTAGGAGCCAATATGAGCATCCAGGTTCCGCTATTGGTTATTGACCGGAGACGTGTCTCGGTCAAGTCTACATAGTTCTCGAACCCGTAGGGTCCGCACGCTTAACGTTTGGTGACGATCGGTATTATGAGTTCATGCGTTTTGATGTACCGAAGGTTGTTCGGAGTCCCGGATGAGATCAGGGACATGACGAGGAGTCTCGAAATGTTCGAGCCGTAAAGATCGATATATTGGAAGGCTAGCTATATTCGGACATCGGAAAGGTTCCGATTGATCCGGGTATTTTTCGGAGTACCGGGGGAGTTACGGGAATACGGGAGTACATATGGGCCTTAGCGGGCTTTAGGGGAAAAAGATGAGAAGCCACGAGGGCTGGCCGCGCGCCCCCCATGGGCCTAGTCCGAATTGGACTAGGGGAGGGGTTGCGCCCCCTCTTTCCTTCTCCTCCCCCTCTCCTTCCTTTCCCCTCCTAGTAGGACTAGGAAAGGTGGAATCCTACTCCTACTAGGAGGAGGATTCCTCCCCCTTTGGCGCGCCTAGAGAGGCCGGCTGGCCTCCCCTCCCTCCTTTATATACGTGGGGAGGGGGGCACCCCATGGATACAACAAGTTGATCAGTTGATCTTTTAGCCGTGTGCGGTGCCCCCCTCCACCATAATCCAGCTCGGTCATATCGTAGCGGTGCTTAGGCGAATCCTTGCGTCGGTAGCATCATCATCACGCCGTCGTGCTGACGGAACTCTCCCGCGAAGCTCTGCTGGATCGTGAGTTCGTGGGACGTCACCGAGCTGAACGTGTGCTGAACTCGGAGGTGTTGTGCGTTCGGTACTTGGATCGGTCGGATCGTGAAGACGTACGACTACATCAACCGCGTTCTCATAATGCTTCCGCTTACGGTCTACAAGGGTACATGGACAACACTCTCCCCTCTCGTTGCTATGCATCACCATGATCTTGCGTGTGCGTAGGAAATTTTTGGCAATTGCTACTGGTTGGATCATTACTGCTGTGAGGATTTTGTACTGATGTAGACTCGTTACTGATAATCAATCCAAGACACCATTGGTACTCTAAGCGGATATTAATACTACAATGCAGTTGATTGGGTAGACCATAATGTTTGGCTGAGCTTCTTCCAAATATTTGAAATCCTTATTGCTTCTTTGAGTTCGGTGTCAGTTGATGAGAAATTTCCATAAGGGGAAATGAGGTAACACCGAGGGCCCAAAAAGAAAGAAGCAAAAGAAACAACTCAACTAAACAAAAGCACACAAAACAATCCACTCACACACAAACAAAGTCACACATTACTTCTAGCCACACAATATGCATGCCTACTTAAGCACACAAATTTCGCGGGATGTCCGGTACTACGATCTAGCATGTTGTGACGGTGTGCACAAGGATGAATCAATGTGTGGAAGGATTGGTGTAAACACCGCTACACCAAGTGCTGGCTCGACAAGGTAGCATGATTGACTAGCTCAGAAGCGAGGACGTACTTGGTAACCATTTAGTAGAACACGAATGTCACAGCCACATTATTATCAAGTGGATGGAAGGGATCCACACCTGTCCAAGGAATAGGATAACGAGGAAAACTGAGTCTGCAGACATTGCCCTTTCCTGATGACTAAGGTCATTAAGGGTTGCCAACACGACAAGATAAAAGGGCTTGATCCGGGATAGAAGCATGTCTGTCACCGAAATGATAGGCGGGGCTGAAACAAAGACATCGGCGCGATACCTGAGCACCATTTCTGCAAATAGTGTCAGGATCAATTGGCGTCACTCCGCTGGGACAAAAATGACACCAAACACCGAGCAACAAGCAAGAAAAGAAAACTAGAGAAATGCAGGGGCTGAGCTGTAGTGGATCCGAACCGATGCCTGCTACACTCACCAGATAAACTGTTAGCAACAAATAATAAGGCTATATGCATGCTACGCAACAACAAAATGCAGCAACCAAAACAGACTTTATACTATTGGTTTCTACCGCTCGCGCTGACTAGGGCATCCTACAGACAGACCTGCTCTGATACCAAGCCTGTGGCACCCCAGCTCAGAGGAAATGAAACGCCCTGTATTCCAGCCCAGAGATTGAGGAGAAGTCTTTGGAATACGGCACTGCTTGACATAGAACAAATCAGCTCTTATTATAAAGAATAAGAATACAAGGGTCTGATGTTACAAAGAAGCACATCAGCATGGCGACACTACGCCCGCGATACTACACTTCCTCTATGCTAGTAGTGGAACAACTCATAGCAGCGGAATACTTCTAGCAGCGGAACAACGACGAAGGTGGTGAACTCCACTCCATAGGGACTCTGGCTGGGACACGATCTAGCTCGCACGAACGGTAATCCCGACAAGCAATCAATCAATCATGACATCACCTGCAATCTCCCAGGTTGAAAGGCCACACATCCACTCCAAAAAGAAAATCAGAGGAAAAACCAATAAGTCAAAAAGAAAAAGAAAAGGGCCAAAAACCAGGGTGTTACACACGGTCACAATGAGGTATTTTTAAACCGCTAGTTCCAAAAGATGGAACGGCCAGGTATGACAAGAATTTTAAATTTGTGAACTTTGCTGCTACCAAAGAACAAAGAGATCTGGTAGAAGTTCTAGATGATAAAAATTGGAAACATGGTATGGAAGTGAAGTATGATGCACTCATGAAAAATCAATCCTGGCATTTAGTCCCATCTAAACAAGGAAGAAATATTATAGACTGTAAATGGGTGTATAAAATTAAAAGGAATTCAGATGGCACTATAGATAGATAAAAAGCTAGGCTAGTTGTTAAGGGCTTTAAACAACGATATGGCATTGACTATGAGGACACTTTCACTCCAGTTGTTAAAGCAGCTACTATCAGGCTTGTTCTTTCTATTGCTGTCTCCAGGGGATGGAGCCTCCACTAGTTGGATGTACATAATGCATTTTTTACATGGCGTTCTCGAGGAAGAGGTCTACATGCGACAACCACTTGGTTTTGTGGATCGCACTAAGTCACAGTATGTGTGCAAGTTAAATAAAGCTCTGTATGGTCTGAAACAGGCACCCAGGGCTTGATATTCAAGGTTGAGCACAAAGTTGCAGCAACTTGCATTTTGACCCCCAAAGGGGGACACCTCCTTGTTCTTCTTCAACAAAGGGGAGGTGACCATTTTTATGCTCATTTATGTAGATGACATAATTGTTGCTAGCTCCTCTCAAGAGGCTACCTCAGCTTTACTTAGAAACTTGAAAAGTGAATTTGCTCTTAAAGACTTGGGCGAGCTACATTACTTTTTAGGCATTGAAGTAAAAAAGGCATGGCAGCTCCCTGAGTCAAGAAAAGTATGCCACGGACATACTTAAACGTGTAGGCATGAAGGACTGCAAACCATGTAGCACACTTTTGTCTACTACTGAAAAACCGTGATTGCATGGGGGAGAATTGTTAAGTGCCGGGGAAGGGACTAAATATGGAAGTGTAGTTGGAGCACTCCAGTACTTAACTTTGAGAAGACCTAACATATCATTCTTTGTTAATAAGGTATGTCAATTTTTGCATTCTCCTACCTCCTTGCAGTGGACAACTGTAAAGAGAATATTAAGGTATATTCAAGGAAGTGCTGGAATAGGACTAAAAATATGTAGGTCATCATCGACAACAGTAAGTGCCTTCTGTGATGCGGACTGGGCAGGTTGCCCTGATGATAGAAGGTCTACTGGTGGCTTTGCTATTTTCTTTGGCTCAAATCTCCTATCCTGGAATGCAAAGAAACAATCTACTGTTTCTCGTTCTAGCACTGAAGCGGAATACAAATCATTGGCAAATGCAATAGCTGAGGTAATGTGGGTAGAAACTCTGCTAGATGAGCTAGGAGTTGAAAGACCAAGTGTTTCTTGTTTATGGTGTGATAACCTTGGTGCAACATATCTCTCTGCCAATCTTGTGTTTCATGCAAGAACTAAGCACATAGAGATTGACTTTCATTTTGTTCGAGAGAGAGTTGCAAGGAAAATGTTGGACATCAGATTCATCCCAACGGGTGACCAAGTTGGTGATGGTTTCACTAAGCCTCTGCAGGATCGCCAGCTTCAAGCTTTCAAGAGCAATCTCAACCTTGACACGTTTAGATTGAGGGAGGGTGCTAAACGATAGATTTGTGTAACGTGACATTGTCACGATTGTAATTGTGTGTGTGTGTAAACTTGTACGACAAGGCAGGAGGTTAGCCGGCTGCACCTATCTCTTGTATAGCTTGGAGTAGGGGCCAACCCCTATCCACCTGCCGATCTTGTAACTCCTGTTCTTTATAAACACACACGCGTCCCTGCAAGGTTGCATACGCTTCCAATCTTTCTTTCTTTCAGAACCAATGGACTTCTCTGACGACTCCCACATGCGCTGAATGTCTTGACAATCCATTTCCTGTTGCACCTTCTGAAGTCTCTTTTCTTGCGCTAGAAGAAGCACATGTAGCTCCCATGAAGTTACAAGAATGGTCACGCATGATGATCACAACCCCTCCTAGACCACGATCAGATTCAGTTGCCCCATCTAAATTTAGCTTGAACCAGCCCCCGACTAGAGCTCGCCATTGAAATTTTTCTGCTCCGACAGTTTCTCCTTGACAGGTATTTCCAAAGCCCGAACTGGCCAGGGAGTTCTGGACAGATAGGTTGCTTGTTGCCAAAAACATATTTGCACACGTAATGAGAAGGAATCTGGATGTCCGTTTCTGGCTCGGCATGCTGAGCAGGTTGAGAGGATTTGCTAAGAGGAACCTCTCCATGTTTGGGGAGCACTCGAGATTGCTTGTCGAGAAACGCCACCACATAGATGTTACAGACTCCGTCATGCATCCTGGGTCTTCTCCGCTCCGCGTCGTGCCTTCCTGCATCAGTGGCGGCAGTCGCACTGAGGTTATGACGGAGAGGGCATCACTGTCGAGGGTGAGTCTTGAGGATCTGGTGATGGATCCTGGAGTTCAACCACAGGGGGATTCAATGTGGTTTCCTGGGAGTCAAGGTTGCCACCTTACACTTGGTTTGTACATTTTGTTCCAAATGAAAATTGTGCTCCAGGTTTGGCGAAACAAAGTACTCCCCTGTCTGGTGTCTAGTAGGAAGCGTCCAGCGGTGGCTTTGTAAGGCCTTTTGATTATAATGACTTTATAGAGATTGTGTAGATCGAGTTGGAATCTCTAGCACTCCCCAGTTCATAATTAAATAGAATTTAGATATTGACACAGTCTCCCATATGTATTTTTAATTTTCATCTTTAATCTTGGAATTTTATATTAGGAAGAAAACATGACAAATTAATTTTGTACATATCTGTAGTCAAAGTTAGAAAATGTTGAAGTACAAGCTTTTCTAGGAAGTCAAGCATCTAGGAAAAGATTTTTTGTGTGTAAGATGTTTGATTTTATCCAAAGAACCCTTTGTACCATGTTAAAATATAGGATAATTTGATGTATGCCCCTATTTGTGTCCCACTCGGCTGTTTTGCCCCATTTTCCAAAAATCACTGATTCTGTCCAAGTCACTTCGCTCCTCTTATGCTTTTTTTCCCTTTGATTGTTTGACTGTCAGTTTGAGAACTTCATAACTAATTCATACTAAATCAAAAAAATGTGAATAAGAAACCAAAATGTTCAGAAAAACATCACCTATATGTCAGTGTCATTTGCATTCATGAAAAAAGTGTTGGAAAGTGCTCATCCGAGTTTTAGCTCTTATGATACCATCATGAATAGTAAAATATAAACAGATTGGAAAAAAATGGTGGCAATTTTTTTTGTCATTCTTTGCCACCAATTTTTTTTTATTTTACTATTCATGATGATATCATAAGAGCTAAAACTCGGATGGGCACTTTCCAACACTTTTTTTATGAATGCAAATGACCCTGACATATAGGTGATATTTTTCTGAACATTTTGGTACCTTATTCACATTTTTCTGATTTAGTAAGTTATGAAGTTCTCAAACTGACGGTCAAATGATCAACAAAGGGCAAAAGCATAAGAGAAGCGAAGTGACTTGGACAGAACCGGTGACTTTTGAAAATTAGGGGTAAAACAGCCGAGTGGGACACAACTAGGGGCGTAAATCTAATTATCCCTAAAATATATCCAAGCAAGAGTGCGGATGATGAATAGTATTCGAAGCAACAGACTGACCAAATCAAGGACAATTTGCCAACAATGGTCAAAACTCAAAACCGTCATGTGTTGAGGGCCTCAGGAAGAAGCGAAACAAACATGAATCTTGAGGCCACAATTTTGAGGGTACCTACCAAGAGCTGAGCTACCCATTACTTCGCATGAAAACACCGTGACGTACTCAGAGATAATCAACATAGGTTACCTGTACTAGTGGAACTCCTCTCGATTGTGCATTGACTAGCCAGGTCCTGAGATTAAATCAGTAGTCCTCAAACCTTCACTCATCGATGAAGGGCAGAGGTCGATGCCACGAGCATACACTAAGATCCACTTATCTGGATTCACTTGTGGGCACACCATTGCATGCCTGTGGTGTCGACATAAAACCTCGTTGTTGCATCACCACATGGAGCCTCACACGATAGAGGGAGCCACCACTTCGACCACCTCTGATGGAGGAAAGTCTTGTCTCGCCTCCTCTGGCGACAACAAGGGGTGCACTGCACTACAGATATCAAACTTGACCATGTTCAAACCTCAACAGCGAACAGAGGAGGGGACAAAACCGCCACGGCATGGCCACCGCAAAGTGCTAGAGAAACGTGACCGAAGCGTCACCTATGACCTACCAGCACCCACATGGATCACCGCCATGCCATAGTTATGTGATGCTCCACTGTTCACAGGACTGGAGTGGCACCACTGCCCTAGAAGCCAATCACACTCCTGCTCCCCAAGAAGACACCTGCCACACTTTGGCAGTGGGGCCTACTGCCACCTCGGCGTAGCTACAAGGACCAAATCAATGGTGACATACTTGGACATTGGCCCCTGTCGCTACCTAGCAAGTGCGGGTACAGGAGAAGTCTGATGGAGGGTAGGGCGACGACGAAGGATTTGGGTGCGTCATATAGAATAGTAGTAATATTCTTCAGGTAATAAATAACGCAATAGCTGATTGATTGAAGTCCAAAGTCTTGAGTGGTTGAGCCATATATCTCTACTAGCGAACCTCGCGCGGCGGCACGCCGCGCCCGTCTACAGCTTATATTGTACATCCTGGTTGATAGGACGTGCGGTCTGGCTGTTTTATAGCTTGGCAGATTATGGACGCCTTGGCTGGACGTGGCGAGGTGAGCAGGGCCACACCGACGCGTAGGCTGAACATGGAAGGGAAGGAAGGAGGCACTGGCACGTGGGAATTGAAGGACGTGGCTATGTCGAAAAGGCCATGGCGATGCATGTATTAGGTGTGGCAACGCGTGGACTGGACGTGGCTACAAAACATAAACCCTCAGATGAGCACCATGGGATGCTCTCTGGCTGAAGTACGAATTATTTATCTTCTTTGATTGAAAAGACACAACTCACCTTCAACAATAACAGATTTGCACCTAGATATTTTTTCACATGGGTCATTTTTCTCTCTCTTGGGCTCATACGTACTCTGCTTAGAAGTCTCCCTGGATTGCACAAATGACCATTTGTGGAAAATTTCCTCTGCATTTTTTAACCATATAAGAACCTGATGCATTCAAAATTAAGTAGTACGATATATACATCATATCCTTGGAATCATTATTTTCTTAATTGTTTTTACATGTTTTCTTGCAAACAATTATTCACGGATGCATGGTAGAGTCCAATATTTGTTCTTTTATCCCTGCACTCATACCATCAGTTGGAAACACTACAGAGCCCATATTGTAGAAGCATAAAAAACTTAGCCGTAGCGACACCTGGGTTGGTTATGTAATGCTTAAGTTGTCGGTGCCGTGAGGAAATAAAAAGTTATATGTTTCTTTATTTTATTTTTTGAATTGTAACCTTGTGTATGTGTTATAAATAAATGCAAGTTTGCTATATATTGACAAGTGTAGACAATTGCTAAGATAAACAGTGTAAGCTAGTGTAATCATATAAATTGCTAGGTGGCAAAAAAATCACCACATAGTCTATCATTCGAATGCATGCATGGTGTATATGGGCCAACGAAAGTTGACCTTATGGGCTGTATCAGAATGTTAAATATTGAGCGGACGGAAGCTTGAAGTAAAGTGGGCTGGTTGAAGCCAGATGGGCTGGTTGAATGTGTAAACTATAGTAAACAGAAAATGCTTTAAAAAAAGAAAAACTCAACCATATGGTCTGGAAGCAAAAACAAAACAGGTTGCAAATACACACATATTATTTTTTGATCCAGCCTAACTTCAACTAATTACTATGAATGAAAAATTACGTAGTAAATTGAGAATATAATTTAATACATATAAGGGAATTAAAACAGAGCAAACCTCTTTAAATTTGAATGTAAGTACAAACGACGAACAACTCTTTGACACACTGCATTCCTTGTAATGACCATATATACTCCATGCTCATCCTCTTTTTAAGAACAAAACTAATTAGCATCCATGCCTATGGGCAAAGGCAACTGAATAATTGCTATCTAGATCCTCAAAAAATGTAAAAAGAGCGATTTTTTTTCAGATTCTAAATCTTTGCTTACTACACTCCACTGAGCAGCTCTCCCTTGGGCTGATAGGGTGGACCCAAGACTTACTGTCAGTCGCTTCTTCTTTCTCGTGTCTGATCTCTCTTGTCTGTGGCACGCTTTCGGCAGGTCCCCCACTTGTGGCGTCTAACGCATAGAGCATCTAAGGCAGTACCAGGATAGTGCGAGGTGTCTTCGCTACATTTCTCATAGGTTCGCCTCCTGAACACCGATGATCGAGCACTGGAAAACCTATTACTACGCACTGCCCTCTTCAATGGTCAACTCATAAATCAGAAAGATACATACCTATAACAAGTACACATGTCAAAATTCAGAAAAGAATTGGGTCAAACACTAGTTTTCACCCGCCCTCATCTACTTCTCTCTCGCGAACTTTCCCACAAGTCCCCCACTCGTCGCGTGTAGCACGTAGAGCATCTAGAGCAGTACTGCGATAGTGCAAGACGTGCTAGGTGCAGTGAGCACTCACCTCACGGACCGACACCTTTCCGGCAATGCTTGCAGATTCGCCTCTGAGCACCGAAAAACTTACTACTATGCACCGTTCTAATCCGATTTGTCTTGTTTTGCTGAGAGCTGCTCAGACGTTCAAATGAACTAAAAATTAGAGCGAATCTTCCTCCTAAACATCTTGTACACTATATCTTTCTAGTTATGCATATGTAATTATAAAGACACCACTATGAAGATACTTTGTATGCCATACACTATACAGATCTATAACAAAATATTTAAGGATACACATATACAAATACACCATTAAAGCACTGTCACCATATAATCCAAGTAAACATGGATTTTCCCGTTTCTTATTTTCTCGCATTTAAGTGAGTTCGGTTTAAATATGTTTTAAGATGTATATTTAAAAAAACAAATTTTATTACAAAAACAATTTGAATTGCCCACAATATGATATCTATGATCGTGATTTGGCAAAATACATACAAATAAGTATTAAAGTTTAGTATAAATAGCTATAACAATCTCACATAATAAAGTTCAGAAAAGAATCGGGTCAGGCACAAGTCTTTTTAATCTTGACTGTAAATAAATTTCAGATATCAAGGGGCGATGAACTTCTTCACCAGGTCTCATCGACTTCTCCCTCGCGCGGTTTCCCGCACGTCTCCCACTGGTGCCATCTAGCGCGTAGAGCATCTAGGGCAGTACCGTGGTAGTGTGGGGTGTGCTCGCTACCGATACAACGAGCAGTCACCTCACGGACCAGTACCTTTTCGGCACTGATCGCAGATTCGCCTCCTGAACACTGGCGATCGAGCGGCAAGCGGTGCTGGTGAACTTTGTCCATCGTACACCGAGTTCGAGCTATAAAAATAACCACAGACTTTCTTCTTTTTCTCCATCCCCACAACGTGCCTCATTCCTTCTCCCTAATTTTCACATTTTTTCTTCCTCCGGTGACAAAAGATCGAGTGGAGGCCGCCAATGGAGGACGTGATCTCAGAGTTGATCCTAGTTCTCATAGCTGGGCTGTTAGCAGCATTGCTTGGCTTCTCTATGCTTCTGTGTGCAATGATCCTAGATGATCGTCATGACGCTGCTGCCCGAGCGGTGGCTCTCCGAGGCACTGGTGGCCCTGCCACTGGAGGGAAATATGCTTGGTAGTGCTCTACCTGAGCTACGTAGGAGATATCATATTGCTCTCCTTCAATTTTTTTGGCCTTTCGCCACTGGAGGCAGATATGCTTGGTAGTGTTCTACCTGTGCTACCAAGGAGATATCATATTGCTCTCCTTCATTTATTTTTATTTTTATTCCTTCTTTGGGTGGTCTCATCTTGCCGGTTTCATGGTTTTTCTTCTTTGTGCTTGTTGACCTTGTCACATGTTAAAGGTATTATGCAATATAGATCTGTTGTTGTTTTCCTTGGCGGTTATATACTTTTTGGAAAGCATGACCGATAGATAGCACACCAAGGTGAACCAATAATTGTTTAATAGTCAGTAAATCGTTTGATTATATACTTTTTGGAGAGCATGACCGATAGATAGCACACCAAGGTGAACCAATAATTGTTTAATAGTCAGTAAACCGTTTGCATATGCGGCGGATTAGAACTTGGTGTTTCACAAATTGTACATAGCTAAAGGCTGCACATGTTTTTTTTCAACGGCAAAAAAGTAAAATGAAATCGAACTACACAGGCAATAAATAAATACAAAATCAAACACATAAAAGGAAACACACATGACCATAGTTAGTAGACCACAACCAACATACATGACATAGAAGTACAAAGACAGATATTTTTACACATGGGAAACTACGAAATACGACCTGATCTCCTCGACATGATCTCCTCGATGCAACGACAACGTCTAAGAAATCTTGTTAGACTCGCTTGATGCCGCACCATCATCGATTTTAATTTCGGCAAGCTTCAAATTGTTAACACCCCTTCTCCGTCCGTCCGCTTGGACATCTCTAACCGTTCAGCATAATCCTCCAAGATGAAGCACTCCTTGAATACCGAAGGTTGGTTTTCGTTGTGCACATGAGGAACCATAAGCTGTAAATTGGTCAATAGAAAAGTTTACATGTTAATTTATCAGTAGGTAGGAAGTGCAGTATGTAACCATGCACCTAGAAGATTAACACCTTTCCACATTTTATGTCAGTTTTAACCCAATAAAAAAATTCGTAAAATCTATAATAAACCTAGCATAAATCAGTAAGCAATACCAAATTTGAAAGAACTAACCATGTAAGAACGAAACTATAAACCTAGCATAAATCAGTATGTACGTTCCTTGTGATTGGTGAATGTTCTCCGTTCTCATCTTCAATTAAGAATTTTAGACCCTTGCGGGACGTAACACGCGAGACGGCTACATACAATTGTCCATGTGAAAAAACCGGATTCCTCAAATACACACAAATCTTAGATAAAGTTTGCCCTTGACTTTTATTTATTGTCATCGCATAACACAGCCGAATTGGAAGCTGGCAACGACGCAATGTGAAAGGCCATTTACACCCAGGAGAATTAAGCACAATACGCTGAATACAAACTCGTTCCCCTTTATGTGAACCAGTAATGATTTCACCTTCTATAACTCTGTGGCCAAGGCGAGTGACAATCAAACGTGTCCCATTGAGATTGATTGATATTCCTTAATAACATAATAGGCACTCCGAGCTTAAAGGTAATCTTGTGGTGAGGGAAATTATTAATTTTAATTGAATTAAGTAGCTCAGGCGGATAGAATAGATGAGCATCCTCACTATGATCAGTGGCCTTAGAAATAGTGTCACAGCTTAGAAAATCCATTGGGAAACCAGGGAGCCGTCCGAAAACAATATCATTGATTTCATCCACCACAGTGTTTGTAGGGCAAACAATAGCTCGGCTAGAAAAATACCCCGCATTATTGTAATTAAGGAAAAATGAATCATAGACATAATCAACAATAGCTGACATATGATCTGCTTTAGGCTGAAGCAATAAATCATCAGGTATATGAATCCAAGACGGCACAGACTCATCACCTTTACAATGCATAGAAACAGAACCAGTCCATATCTGAAGGCAAAACACATAAGTGGTCTGATCCTCCCTAAGCACCATGGTGCATGACCCTTGTTATCAGGCATGAATTGTTGAAATGGATCAAAATATGGTGTATTACAAAATGAAAAGGGGTTATGATTAAAACTGGGCCAAATTATCAATAAAACTATTGAGCAATCTAAGTGTGAAAACTTAAAACTAATCCTTAAGAAATGGATCAAAATATGGTGTATATTTTAGAAATTAAAGAAAGGGTCGGGCATCACTCATTTTGTAGGATGAGGCTCCAATGAACATATATGGTCTAAGATTAAGCTGGCTCTGTGTAAGAATTGCATCACCAGCACACGTCTGTCACTTTATCACCATGGTGAACACGAGTGAATTACTATTACAATGTATGAGCGTTGGTAAGTCCATGTAGCTGCCGCTTCACCACTCATCATGTGTTGGCCAATGATGAGAGGTACAGCAAAAACCAACAAATAAAAACAGAGAACTGCACAAAGGATCAAAAGCATACCAACCAGAATTGAAATTGAGGAAATCGCTCATACAAGAAAAGGAATCAGCATATGTGGAACCAAACAAAATTTAGATGCTTCTAAAACAAAATTTCGTTGGAAAAAATTGTATAGAAAAACTTATTTGAAATCTGCCCAAAAACTGGACAAATAACAAAAAACTTAAAAAAAAATGCAGCTGGCCTGGCGCGCGAAGCTGCTGGCCTCGGCCTACCGCAGCCCAGCCGCCCTTGGCTCAGCGCGGCCCAGCCGCGCGGCGGCGCCCGCAGCTGCTGGGCTCGGCCCAGCGTGCGTGACTGCCCCCCGCCGCAGCCGGCCTCATTTTCTTTCGGCCCAACGGCCCACAACGCATTAGGGTTAGGATCCCGACCGTCCATTTCAATCCGACGGTTCGGCGCCGTTTTCGCCAGATCAAAGCTCTGATCCGATCGATCCATCAGAAACCCTAACGCCATTCCGCCCCCAGCGCCTCTCTCGCCCGCCCGCTCGGTTCCGGTGCGCGAGCCGCCGCCAGCGCAGCGAGCCAGGGCGGCACCGGCGAGGCAACCCCTTCCCCCTCCCATCTCCGTTTCCGCGCGAGAGAGAGACAGAGAGGCGTTCATCGTGTCCTCCTTTTTCTTTTCCGCGTGAGAGGGAGGAAGAGGAGCGCGGCAACTCTGCGCCGTGGCCATCCTCCTCGTCGGTCGCGCGTCCTCCATCTGCGGTGAGCGCGCCGCCGTCGAGGGATTTGACCGCGGTGTTAACCCCCTTCTCCCCCTTTTTTTTCTTGCTTTCTTTTCTGGCGACACAGCAGAAAAAAACCCGACCAAAACTGAATCGGCATGAACCGAAAGCGACGCATCGATTGGGCCAGCAGCTGAACCGAAAGCGACGCATCGATTGGGCCAGCAGCGGCGGAGACATAAACCGATCAACGCAAAAGAAGCACGTAAGAAGAACAACCACGCCAGCCTACCCCACATCCAATCAAAAATGCTAAAGCAACCAAACGAACCATCACACCAGTTCAAAAAAAATTGAACGAAACTCTGAACACACATGGCGTTTCTACACAGCCCTGTACCAAAAAAATACCACGCGCCACATGCATGATTCACCATAAGTCACTTTCATACAAGTGGTTTAATCTCAAGGCGAAAACCTTGCCTGCAATAGAGGCTTGGGTATATATGTCTATGGTCAAGGGCCGATGGTTCGTTTACAAACTATACTAGCTAGCTTCTCTCCATTGTAAACCGAAACCATGCGGAACCATATATAGAGTGTTAATGTAAGGGTATGTATGGAGAACTCAAAACTGTACGCTTGATTAAGAGGTCGGTGGTGATAACGTTAAGTGGCGCCAGTGTTAGCACTAATCTTGACGTGCGTGGTTCCGTTGCCAGCCGAGTCCCGCGGCTGTGACGAGCGGGACGTCCGGTGGAGCTGCCGAGTCCTGGAGTGCATGGATAAGGTCGTTATCTAGTTGCATGCATGTAGCTAGTGGGTTAGTAGCCGGGTCATGTGGTAGTGGCCGGTGTGGTGCATGCGTGCGTGAGTTAGTGCTGTGTGGCCACTGGCCTGTGTGCGTTGGTGTATTATATAAAGTGTACTCGGCTGTGCCGCCAAGTGACATGGGCCAGAGCAAAATGTAGCCGCGTGCAGTGCTGTGAGTTCCTGTGGTTCGTGGAGCTCGAGTGGTGTAGTCCGTGTGATAGCTTGTTGTATAAGTGTGGTGTGGCTCGAGTTGTTGCTTGAGGAAAAGGCCGTTCTTGTGGCAGGCGTATGTGCGCCGGAAAAATACCACCGTGTCCAGTGTCTCTTTTTTCTTCTACCTTCGTTTGTGCAAGTGAGAAAGAGCGAGAGGGAGTTGGACACCGGCGCAAAGAGCAAGCTAGGGCTCAGCGCCAACAGCCAGACCGTAAGGGTGATTCACCAGCAATAGGAATAGGATGCACCGGGAATTCGAGTTGAAGACAAACTACAAATGTACACAGTACACGTAACATATGCACTCCTTCCTGCACTTTGATGTGTGCCGGTTGGTGCGGTGCGACAATATGCCCCTGCCCAACGTACCGTGGCACACCAGCTGCTTAGGATGAGACTCACTAGTTAAACTGTCTCATCTGGGAATCAAGTATGTAACTACCTTAACTCCAGCATCTGCTAAGTTGCAAAACATGTGAAAATTTACTCGTAAATGACATGCGCCATCTGTTAATTTGGTTGTTTATTAACCGTCTGTGTCCGAGACGCCGCCCTTCTCTCCCTGAAAAGTAGAACAAAACTTGTGTTCTTGCAGAAAGAAAAACTTGTGTTCTATATTAACCAAAGTTATGTTCATCAGTCAATGACACATGTGCATATATGGTTCTTTGAGTGTGGCGATGACATCACTGTACTCCAGCCATATAAAGAAAAACCACGTAACATTTTAAGATAAGTAAAACAAATATGTTTTACTTTGCAACCGTTCCATTTTGAAAATAGACTACATTATTAAGGCATCTATTTACTTTCAATAGTAAGTGCCATTCTACGCTTTCCAGAGATAACTCACATCATCTCCTGTCATATTCTTGTCCTCATTGAGTGATTTCGTTTTTTTTTTGCGACGACCTTGAGTGAATTCCTTAATACTCCCTTCTTCCTAGATTATAAAGTGTCCATACATCTTAAGATTCAACTTCGACTATTAATTTGGCCAATAATAAATGAATTATTGACCTAAAATTGTAATATAGGAAACTACTTTTGAATGTGAATTCAGTGGCATAATTTTTGGGTCACTTGACCCACATTTTATCGAAATTATTGGACTTATCAACTCAGACACTAATTCCCTATGCCAAAGCTGTCTATTGGTCGCTTTTATTGCGTACACCCATTTGTATATATAACATTCCGAGATATGTGTTTAAATATGGATCATTTCAAGGAGTCAAAAAGAGCCAGGATTTTCACTTTATATTAAACCTTAACTATCATGCATACATCTCAAATGCCATGCAAAGCTTAATAGAGAAAATGTTAACTTGAGTTCCTAGCGACAAAGCAAGGACATCGTTTTGCTTTTTGTCTAGTCATCTTGGTGACTTGTCTCACAAGCCTGGTAGAGATACGTACTCGTTACATAGCAAGGCCATGAAGAATTGAAATTAGCAAATAATCCAAAATCAAGCCAAATAATCTTTCCACACTTGTGAATCAAAATTTCACCATCACTAATTAACTAACAAATCAGTGTTTTCTATTCATGTTTCTGTTATGTTACACAAAGGGTTTGGTGCGCAATCTATATTTCTTTTGCTATCCGAGTTGGAAATCAATCAACACTAAGAAGTTTCTCCTTGTTGGTTGAGTTTGTGAGAGGTTGTTTGTCATGATTTCTGGGGTTATTCACTTTGGGGTTGCTCATATGCATATGTGCAATAAATGATACAAACATTGGCAAGCACGGCACACGCGGTAAACTAAATGACCACAACAATTGGCATGTGATGTTTGGTGAAAAATTGATATCCTGGCTACACAACACAGTTTCACTTGCTAATCTTCTATACATATCTACTAGTACTAGCTTCCACATGCAGCAGGATCTGGCTCAGTTACTGGGGAGAATGCCAAAATTTAGGATGAGAGCAACAATGAGGACCATGGTGATTGACATCGGCAGTTACATAGCATGATCTAGTAGGGAACGAGATGTATTGTGAACTTGAGTTGGATACAAGTATGAAAACAGGTTCATGCATGGAAGAGAAGTAGATCTAACAAGAACATAGCCCAATGTGGCGCTATGTTGTCAATTCAATGCATTTCATCCTAGAGTGTTGAGCTGCATATTACATCACTTGGGTACGTACCAATTGGTCGAGCTAAGCATGGCTCTGTCTCCGAAGCTGGGAAAGATAGAATGAAAAATATATGTATTCTGTCTCTGTTATCCTAAATGGGCTTGTGTGACTTAAAGCATGAGAACACGCCGTTATTAACATCTACTCGTCGCCTTGCAGTCTTTCGTTGTTTATAAATCCTGTTTGTCCAAGCCCACCTTTCTTTCCCTAGAAAGTAGAACAAAACTTGTGTTTATATTAACAAAAAGTTACGTTCAACAGTCAATGAGACTTGTGCACATATGGTCCTTTAAGTGTGGCGATGACATCAGTGTCCTCCAGCCGTATAAAGGAAAACGACGTAATGGTAAATTAAGATAAGTAAGGAAAATATGTTTTACTTTGCAACTACTCCATTTAAAAATAGACTACATTTTAGGCATCTATTTACTTGCAATAGTAAGTGACGTTCTAGGAAATGCCCTTTGGTGGACTGGTGCATTGGTGGAATTAATAAAACATATTTCCACAATGCAAAAAAAATAAAAATAAATTCTACACACACAAATACACATATAACACGTTCAAGAAAAATCATAACAATATACTTTCATACATGGCGTAGACAAAAAAACAAATACATAAATGAAAATGGACCAATCTTTTTTTTATTGTTGGCCGGGATTTTTTATGTGCTGCTTGCAAATCATAATATTTTTAAATGAAATCTCGCAAATCCTTCATGAATATGTACAAGTTTCCATAGTTCTAAAAGTTTTTTGAAAGTTGGAAATATGATTTTTGAATCATTTCAAAAAAAACGGGAGCCAATGCCCTCGTCTACCAAAAGATCGCTTCCGTGACGTTCTACGCCTTCTAGAGATAACTCACATCATCTCCTATCATATTCTTGTCCTCCTTGAGTGATTTCCTTTTTTTTCGACGACCATGAGTGAATTCCTTACTACTCCCTTCTTTCTAGATTATAAAGTGTCCATACATTTTAAGATTCAACTTCGACCATTAATTAGGCCAATACCAAATGAATTATTCTCATAAAATTGAAATACAGGAAACTTCCTTTTGAATACGAATTCAATGGCATTACTTTTTGGGCCACTTAACCCACATTTTACTGAAATTATTGCAGTTACAACCTAAGTAAAGATTCCCTATACCAACATCATCTATTGGTTGCTTTTATTGTGTATGCCCATCCCTATAATATGACATCCCGGGTGATGGGTAGCCTGGCCCGAAGCCGTACGTCTGGGCCAGGCTCGGACCTCACTTACTAGCCCATAGCCCGCGACCCGAAGCCCAAGAAAAGTTCGGAGAAACATGATTTCTATGCTTTTTTATAAATATAGGTACAACATTATAGTACTAATCGCCGAAAGTAGCAATATTTTTATGTTAAATTGTGAAAATAGGCATTTTGTCGGGCCGCCGGTTCACCCAGGTTGGGCTCGTGCTTGTATTTTGAGCTCGGGCTTTTTGAAACCCGACCCGGCCTGGAAATGCCCAGGATTAGTTTAAATGGATCATCTCAACGAGTCAAAAAAGAGGCAGGATTGTCACTTTATGTTAAACCTTAACAATTATACATAAATCTGAAATGCCATGCAAAGCTTAGTAGAGTGAATGTTAACTTGAGTGCCTAGTTACAAAGCAAGAATATCGTTTTGCTTTTTGTCTAGCCATCTCAGTGACTTTGTCTCACAAGCCTGGTAGAGATACATACTACACATTCATCATCGCAAAAAAAAAAGATACATACTACACATTCGTTACGTAGCAAGGCCATGAACAATTGAAATTAGCAGATAATTCCAAATCAAACCAAGTAGTCTTTTTACACTTATGGATCGCAACTTCACTATCACTAATTAACTAACAAATCAGTCTTTTGTATTCATGTTTCTGTTAAGTTACACAAAGGGTTTGGTGCGCGGTCTATATTTCTTTTGATACCTGAGATCAAAATCAATCAACGCTAAGAAATTTCTCATTGTTGGTTGAGTTTGTGATAGGTTCTTTGTCACGATTTGCTAGCATTATTTGCTTTGGGGTTGGTCATATGTATATGTGCAATAAATGCTACAAACATTGCCAAGTACAGCCAGTCTTTACATAACTTAGATGCACACAGTCAACAAAGTCCTCGCACCAAGCGAAAAAGAAGAAAACGAAATACAAATAAACTAAGTTCTGTATAACGCCTAAGTCGTAGGTGGCCTAATCCTAAGATCATGCTGCCACCGATGTTGGGTAAAAGTATCCCTTGCCGTGGCCTCCAATCGTGTACACACCTTTGTGAACAGGTCTTAATTCTTCACTCGTTGTAGAGAGGACCATAAACATAGCATGATCTAGCAATGAACGGGATGTATTGCAAATTTGAGTCAGAGACAAGTTTGAAAAAAGAATCCTCAGAAGAGCAGTAGAACTAGGAAGAACATAGCACAACGTAACTCTATGTTGTCAATTCAATGCATTTCATCATAGAGTGTTGAGCTGCATATTTCATCACTCAGGTACATACCGATTGGTCGAGCTAAGCATAGCCCGGTCTCCGACACTTGTAAAGATAGAATGAAAAATAAATGCATTCTGTTCATGTAATCCTAAATGGAGTCTTGTGACTTCAAAAAATGTTGCTAGAAGTACTTTTGACAAAATAAGAGGTGGCTTAATTTGGTGGTTGCATTATTACGCTAGTGAAGTAAACCTTATCTCAATGATACAAACTCCATACACTGACCGAGCTTGCATGTATTCATCGATGCAACAAAAACAAACGGCGATCAAATCAATTTCTTGGTACACAGCATGCGTGACAATTATATTAGACGTCTTTGAAGCGTTTCAGATGCTCCTCGACCTCTTGGATGTAGTGCTCCTGGCGTCCCTGGTCGACTAGAACCTCCTGCAGCTTCTTGGCGTTGGTCGCCAACACCTTACCCTGCTCCTCCACCATGACGCGCCGCACCGCCACCGCCACGCCGTCCCAGTCAAACGAACCGTCCTTCTCGTCCCTCGCCACCTCCACGCCGATCCCTCTCTCTGCCATCGCCCGCGCGATCAGGGGCTGGTCGACGACGAACGGGAGCATGACCAGCGGGATCCCGAAGGAGAGGCTCTCGATGGTGGAGCCCCAGCCACAGTGCATCAGGAACGCGCCCGTGGCGCAGTGAGCCAGCGCCTCCACCTGCGGCACCCACCCCGTGCAAACCACCCCGCGGTCCCGCGTCCGCTCCTCGAACCCGGCTGGCAACAGAAGCTCGTCGCCGTTGCTGGTGCCCGCCGGCTTGCGTAGCGCCCAGAGGAAGCGCACGCCGGCGAGCTCCTGGCCGAGCGCGAGTTCATGGGCGTTCTCTGGCGTCAGCGGCGCCTTGCTTCCCAGCGCAACGTAGATGACAGACTTGGGAGGCTGGTCATCGAGCCATCGCAGGACCTGCGGACGGGCGACGGCGCCTGAGCTGCTCTGCCGGTGGTCTTCGTCACGGTCGTCCGGCGGCCCCGGTAGCAGGATCCCGGCGGCGACGGAGGGCTTCCGGAAGAGATCGGATAGGAGGCCGAACATCCGGGGCTCCAATTCCTCACAGCTCCGGTGGATGGTGTGGCGGCTGCGCTCCAAGACCTGCCACCAGCGGTCCATGTCGGACACGCCTGATGCGTTGGTACCAAAGGCATCGGTGATCAGTGGCGGAGCCAACGTATAAGCGTTGGGTTCAAGTGAACCCAACGAAATTTGCCTCGTACATGCGTGTAGGTACTTATTTAGTCCACGTGAACCCAGTAAAAACTAGTCGCTGACCCCATCAAATAAAGGACCTCACATGAATAGCTAAATAAAGAGCCCGAAAGCCCATAAGGAAATGTCAATGAGTCCATGCCCAGGCCTAAACCGTGATTTAGCCAAACAGAAAACCCACGCAGCCGACGCCGAGAGCTCCTCCCCAGCACCTTATGCGCCCGTTGAGGCAACTGGCGCCCACTGCACCACGCTAGTGGGCCGGCCCATGAGAACGCAAGGCAGTACAAAAAATGTATTAATGCGCAGAAAAACTACCCGAGAATCTCAATCTTGCGAGGATCGACCCTGCGCCAGTTAGCTCCACAGCTTGCTGGCCAACCAATAAACCTATTAAGCTCTTGTTGATAGATTGCAACACAAATCCTCTAAGAACTAACTTTAGACACGCTTTTTAGAAAAAAAAAAGGGATTTCTTTTGAAAAGAAATATGAACAAAATTTGAATGTCCACATATTAAAAAAAATCACGAATTAGAAAAACGTTCATGCATTAAAAAACGTTCACCGATTCAAAGTTTCATAAAACTGAAAAAGTTCATTGATTTTCAAAAAAAGTTCATCGACTTTGGAAAAAGTTCACCGATTTTCAAAAAAAGTTCATCGACTTTGAAAAAGTTCACCGATTTTCAAAAAAATTCATCGAATTTGAAAAAAAGTTCATCGAGATTGAAAAAAGTTCATCAATTTGAAAAAAAGGTTCATCGATTTTTAAAATAAGTTCATCACATTTGAAAAAAGTTCATCAAATTTGAGAAAAGTTCATCGAATTTGAAAAAAGTTCACCGATTTTGCGAAAATTTTCGCCTTCAAAAAAGTTCACTCATTTTAAGAAAGAGAAAAGAAACAAAGATAGAAAAAAAACAAGGAAAACAGCTGCCTTTTTCGCTTTTATATAAAGAAGATAAAAAGAACGACCATAGCACATGTGGTCATCTGGTCCAACTGGTTGGTGTGATGGGTACCTGTATGAACGGGCGGGGTTCGAGTCACGGGTTGTTGCACCTTTTTTTGGGGGGATTTTTAAGAAACAGGAAAGCAAGATGGGCCGGCCCGCTATAAAACCAAGTGTACAGGGGGGGTGTGCGCCCTGTACCAAATGCCTGTATTCGGCGCCGATTTGGCGCCGACGCCTCATCTGTTGTTTGTTTGTTTTCCGATTCTCATCTCTCTTTGCTCGACTCTCCTCTATTCGTGTTGCTCGGTGCTTCGGCCGCCACACACCGGCGGCAAGCAGGCCGCTGCACATCCATAGCGACAACAACTATAGCCCAAAAATTGTGGTAATTAGATTACATTACCAGCCTTCTCTCTCTTGTATATGTTCTATCTAGGCTAATTGGCTAGTATAATTGTTTTTTGCCCCTAGTTTTTTGATTTGTTTTTCTCCATGGACGTTGATTGATCCAGGCTATGGAGGTCATCAGATCCAGATAATGATGCATGCATATCAAGGTCACCCATTGCCATTAGACGTAGGTATGTCTTGCACTTTTCAGTTTTTAATGCAACACAATATGCTATTCGTGATACTATATTTCTTTCCGTTATACTCCCTCCGTCCTGCAATGTAGTGCATTTTTTTTCAAAAGTCAAATTAAGCAAACTTTCACTAAGATTATAGAGAAAATTATGTATTTGAAGAATATCAAACACATATCATTAGATAGACCATGAGACATATTTTCATAGTATATCTACTCCTAATGGAGCAGTTGGTAGTCTCACTTTCAGGTTTTTTTTAGTCCCACCTTTCATGGTTTTTTTGGTACCTCCTCCCACCTCAGACTGAGCCACCACGAACCGAAAAAACCTCGTACCGAGGCCTCAACCCGCCCCCACGCACTCCAGTGCCTAACCAATGAAAAAAATCTATGAAAATTAACCAACGAAAAAAAACCTACGAAAATTAACCCTAAACCAATCGCACGCATGTACGAGCGACGTCTCCTGCCCTTGAGCGAGGTCTCCCTTCGCCACCGACGCCGACGAGAGATCGCTTTGCCGCCGGCCTGGCACATCAAAGGCGCTTCACTCGCCGCCCTCCATCGGACATGTCCAGTATCCGGCCCGAACATGTCCAGGATCCGAGATATAGGTATTATTCGATACAGCCATCGCATCTCATACATCCATCGCATCTCATACATCTCATACATTGTAACACCCCGTATGTAACTTGCCATATTTGTAACTCCGACTCTTGCCATTTTCGGCTATGTGCTATGATATTCCCCCCGTTGTCCGTTTTGCAATCCGGCGCTCCTATCTCCTCCGGTGCACCCCTCTTGTTTTCTTTCGTGTGCGGGTGTCAAACGTTCTCGGAATGGACCGAGGCTTGTCAAGTGGCCTTAATATACCACCCGGAGACCACCGGTCAAGTTTCGTTCCATTTGGAGGTCGTTTGGTACTCCATCGGTTAACCGGGCATCCGCAAAGTCCATTTGAGTGTCCAGCAAAAACCCCCTCAAAAACCAGCCCAAAACCCACCAAACTCTCTTCCATGTCCTAGGCCGTTCGATCACGATCGTGTGGGCGAAAATCGCACCTCATTTGGAGCCTCCTAGCTCCCTCTAGCTATAAAAGAGCATTTCCCCCGATAACGAAACGCAGTCAAACCCTAGCCCTCGTCCCACTCCGCCGCCGGACACGTCCGGGCGGAGCCGGACGCGTCCGCCTCCACCGCCGCCGCCACGTGGCGCGCCTCCGTACGTCGCCGCCGCCGAGGCCCGCCGGCCCGCCCGCGGCCCTCCCGGCCCGCGCCGTCGCCTCCCGGCCCCGAGTGCCCCGCCGCCTCCTCCGCGCGACCCGCCGCCGTCCCGCCGCCGCGCCGGCCACCGCTCACCGGCGAGCTCGCCGCCGCCGCCCGACGCGGCGCGCCTCCCCTCCTCCTCCGGCCGCAGCTCGGGCCCCGCCGCCTCCTCCCTCCGCCGGAGTCCGCCGCCTCCTTCTTCTCCTCCCGTCGCCGGCGAGCGCCATGGGAGCGATGAGCCCGACCTCGACGAGCTCGCCAGATCCGATCTGCCACTGTAGCACGTTGACCCGAAACCCCCCAACCCCCCCCCCCCCCGAAAATTCCTAAGTCTGCGAATTTTTACGATATGTGCACTTGTTCATTGTTGCATAACTCCTTCCATGTAGCTCCGATTCGTGCGAGTAATATATCAAATTGTTCGCCTCGTGATGCTCTACATTTTGTTCAATTGAACCATGTTCATTAGAGATCATCTTGATGCCCAAATCTCTTTTGGAAGAGGGCTAGTTGCTGTTATCTGCTGGTTCTTATCAAAACTTGGAGATTTGTCATTTTTGTATCATTTAATCTGTGCATCTTATGGGCATGAGCTCTACATGTGTTTTGAAGTATGCCATGCCATATTTCCAAGGGTGTATGCCATGTATTTTTGTGATCTCTGTGGTGACTAGCACAAGCATGCAAAGTAGGCTCCGTAATGTTTCTGATTTCAGGGACTTAGTGATTTCTCTAAGTCCTTGTCTGCTGTTATTTTGTTGCCATGTAAACTTGATGCTACAAAGAGATCCATGCATATTTTGGAGATGTTCAGTAAGGATGTTTTGTAGCTATAGTTGTAATTGATCCATTCGTGCCCTTGTTTGCAATTATGGGGTGCCATAGCATGACTCAAGCTTGCTCTACTTTTGGTATAAAATATTTCTGGCAGATTCTTAACATGATATGCAATTTTGCCAACCTTATTGTAGTTGATCCATACATGCTATGCTCTTGTTTTTGCCATGGATAGCTTCATAAACATGCCATCTTGCTGTAGGTATGCTTGCTTTGTCATGAATTTCTCTGTCATGAGTGCATCAAGCTCACAAAGAGGCCTACATATTATTATTTCTGCCATGCTCTGTTTTCTGCTTAGTCTGAAACCTGATAACGAAACTTTCTATGTTCACATGCTTGCCATTATATCTTCTGGTCCTTTTTGGCTTATGGTCAGTAAGGGACTTTTGTTATATGCATTTAGGAGAACACTTCCATGCCAAGTTTTGCTATGTTAAATTCCTGTAGCATGTTGATTTCGTGCTCTGAACATTACTACCTGATACTGTTTTCTGCCATGTCCAGTTTTTCACCAAGTCTGTGAACCTGTTATCTTTTGCCATTTTTCCATGCTTGTTTGAGCTTGATATGGTGTGATCTAGCCGTATCTCAGTGTTCATCTTTTGTCAAGCATCTCCTGTAGTTTACTGCCATGTGCTTTGTTGCTATGTTGGAGTGCTGTAGCATTGTTACTTGTTGCATTTTAAGTGCTATCTTGCTGTTTATCGCAGATTCGCGTCATTCTTGTTTTGCTTGCCATTTGCAAACCGTGCATCCGATTCCGGTGATCTTTATATCGATTTCGACCGAAATCATCTCATCTTTCCAGTGGCATGCTTGGTTTGCCAAGTTACTGCCTTGTTCATCATTTTCCTTCCGGAGCACGCATATGCATCGCATATCATATCTCGCATATCATACATGTTTTGCATCATGTTGCTTGTCCATTTCTCGTGGTTGATTGTGGTTCCGTTTGTTTGTGTTCTTGTCTTGGGTAGAGCCGGGAGACGAGTTCGCTTACGAGGAACCTGTTGAGTACGCTTACGAGGATCAAGCTTTCGACAACTCTGAGAACCTTGCAGGCAAGATGACCACCCCTCGAAATCACTTCTATCTTTGCTTTGCTAGTTGTTCGCTCTATTGCCATGCTGCGCTACCTATCACTTGCTATATCATGTCTCCCATTTTGCCATGTCAGCCTCTAACCATCCTTTCCTAGCAAACCGTTGATTGGCTAAGTTACCGCTTTTGCTCAGCCCTTCTTATAGCGTTGGTAGTTGCAGGTGAAGTTGAAGTTTGTTCCATGTCGGAACATGGATATGTTGGGATATCACAATATCTCTTATTTAATTAATGCATCTATATATATTTGGTAAAGGGTGGAAGGCTCGGCCTTATGCCTGGTGTTTTGTTCCACTCTTGCCGCCCTAGTTACTGATATACCGGGATTATGTTCCTTGAGTTTGCGTTCCTTACACGGTCGGGTGATTTATGGGACCCCCTTGACAGTTCGCCTTGAATAAAACTCCTCCAGCAAGGCCCAACTTTGGTTTTACCATTTGCCGCCTAAGCCTTTTCCCCCGGGTTTTTGCGAGCCCGAGGGTCATCTTATTTTAACCCCCCCCCCCCCGGCCAGTGCTCCTTCGAGTGTTGGTCCGAACCGAGCAGCCTGCGGGGCCACCTCGGGGAAACTCGAGGTCTGGTTTTACTCGTAGCTTGACTTATCCGGTGTGCCCTGAGAACGAGATATGTGCAGCTCCTATCGGGATTTGTCGGCGCATCGGGCGGCTTTGCTGGTCTTGTTTTACCATTGTCGAAATGTCTTGTAAACCGGGATTCCGAGACTGATTGGGTCTTTCCGGGAGAAGGTTTATCCTTCGTTGACCGTGAGAGCTTATGATGGGCTAAGTTGGGACACCCCTGCAGGGTATTATCTTTCGAAAGCCGTGCCCGCGGTTATGAGGCAGATGGGAATTTGTTAATGTCCGGTTGTAGAGAACTTGTCACTTGACCCAATTAAAATACATCAACTGCGTGTGTAGCCGTGATGGTCTCTTCTCGGCAGAGTCCGGGAAGTGAACACGGTCTGAGTTATGTATGACGTAAGTAGGAGTTCAGGATCACTTCTTGGTCATTGCTAGATGACGACCGTTCCGTTGCTTCTCTTCTCGCTCTCTTTTGCGTATGTTAGCCACCATATATGCTTATTGCCGCTGCAGCTCCACCTTATTACACCTCCCTTTCCTATAAGCTTAAATAGTCTTGATCTCGCGGGTGTGAGATTGCTGAGTCCTCGTGACTCACAGATTCTACCAAAATAGTTGCAGGTGCCGACGATGCCAGTGCAGATGATGGGGTCGATCTCAAGTGGGAGTTCGACGAGGAACGTGGTCGTTACTATGTGTCTTTTCCTGATGATCAGTAGTGGAGCCCAGTTGGGACGATCGGGGATCTAGCATTTGGGGTTGTCTTATTTTCATCTGGATTTTGACCGTAGTCGGTCTATATGTTTGTATTCTGGATGATGTATGATTTATATTCATGTATTGTGTGAAGTGGCGATTGTAAGCCAACTCTTTATCCCATTCTTGTTCATTACATGGGATTGTGTGAAGATGACCCTTCTTGCGACAAAACCACTATGCGGTTATGCCTCTAAGTCGTGCCTCGACACGTGGGAGATATAGCCGCATCGTGGGCGTAACATACATCCATCGCTTCTCATACATCTCATATATCCATCGCATCTCGTATAGCCATCGCATCTCATACAGCCATCCCATGGACATTTTACTCCTAATGCGAGTGCTTTCACAGAGATGCTTTCACAGAGAAAGCCAATGCACGTGACTGCACTTTAGTGACCTGATACAGTTAAAGAGTAGATGCAATTGAGATGGCTTTCAGAAGTAGGAGAACTGATTTCTAACTTGTAACAGTATATAACCAGGAGATCCAGATACCTATTCTCTCTGATCACCACTTCAAGACATCCAAAATCTTGTGCTTCTGCCATACCTAATTAAATCAATTAGAAATCTTGTGTAACCAACCAGCTTCTGCCATACCTAATTAAATCAATTATAAATCTTCTTTTAGGACTGCCATATTGTTTTCTGTTCTTTGAAGACATTGACATATAAAATGAAAGTTGAGGAACAGCAAATGATAATTCTATAACTGAAGGTTCTAATTTCTAATAGTTCACAGTTCCATATTACCAATAACACTTGGAGTCCCAGCCTGATTATTCACCAAAAGAAGTCAAATAAGTTTCTCCTATGTTGTACACATGAGAGTTGTATATCAATCAGTTATCCATAAATCATTAACTAAGGAGCACCCTTGACTCTCCGCCATCCAGCGCATATGATCAAAGTCATCCCAGTTGTCTCTTCCACAACTCAAAAGAATTACAAAGATTTTCATACAAAGTTTTCAACCTTATCAAATTCTGAACCAGCAACAGATTGACACTTACCTACTATTTTTTATATTATGAAAACACGAAGATAGTCTTGCCCACACACATTTGGGATTTAATCAGTGGATGCAATCAATGTATAAGTATTCTATTTCTTGGATCAGGCCCAGTCTACATTAATATGAATAAATGCAGCTCTAATCTTTTTCCTTCTAAATAATAATTTGATGAAAGAGTGTGGCTACAGTTTACTTATTTTAGGGATAGTGGTTATAGTATACAGAGACGCAGCAAAAAGGCGGTGCCGACAGCCCAACAAACAGAGAGGGAGATACTCACCTATCATGGGTATAAGCTCCAGATCAGCCACATTAGGGAGCTTCAGATCAGCACATGCAACTCTCACTTCATATAACAATACTACACAGTAAACAAGCAAAAACGAGGTCAATTACTTCATGAACTGAAAGCTCTAAAGGTAATATGTAATTTTCCCTAAATTCTCAAGCAGGCATTTTTGCCTAAAGCCAAACTGGTGAAGATTTTTATACTTCAGTAAATTAGAGATATGTTAAAGTATCTTACAAGAATTACCTATGGTTGACACCTGCAACTGCTCATCGGATGCCAGCAGCGGGTAAAAACATTTAACTTCTTTTGGCTTCTTTGCTTGCTTTGGTGTATCATTGTTGCTCCGAGTGTGTCAGAAGCCAAAAACTGATGAAATGGCTTCCTGGAGTATGGTGAAAACTCACGGTGTATGTTGCCGCTCTATTATAAAGATGATGGCATTAGCTACATGAAACTTTTAACTCCAGCATTAGAACAGGATAAACAACTCTAAAATGAATAAGTTCATACGCTGTATAATTAGTCAATAAAAGGATCAAATCCATACATCTTTTAAATAGTAAGTTCATAGTAATACAAATCTGCAATGACAATATCATGAAAAGGAGCATTACAACAGCTATTGAGTGTATTAAATTAAGGCATGCTTACACAATCAGCGAACATGCGCTCATTCTTGCTTGTCTTGAAGAGCGTCAAATGAAACTCCTCCTGCATAATGCCAACAAAGCAGAACCATGATCAACATTAAATGATTCACAACCTGAATACCATCAGTAGACTACAATGATTATATGAAAATCAAGGTCCTCAACTAGAATCACTGCAACACTGTCAGCTCCAAGATCCACATCAAGACCTTTCTTGTGCTGCTGATTGCAGTGACAGTTAGATAACACTTTTGAATCAAGGTCCTCCACTATAACCCGAGAAATAGACATGGTCAGGGTCAGGGTCAGTTAGATAGCACTTTTGAATCAATATAGACATGGTCAGGGTCTAGAAGCTTTGCTATTTCGATTGCGTAAGCCTTGTCACCCAGGGTGTAGATATAAATCTTAAACATAGTTCTTGCTTCTTCCAAAAATCTACGGACGAAGGGTCTCAACTTATGTTTGGAGCATCAGTGGTTTACCTCAAGTATATACCAGTTTTACAAGAAATCCAGAATCAGTAGATAAAGACATGCTTAGACATTGTGATGTAGGAAAACACCACGACCACACACAAAAAGGATTTTATTGCTACCTGTTGTGGTACTAAGACTGACAGTAGAATGGGGGGTAGGTATGAAGAGGCAAGATCCTAGCTATGGAGAAGTTGTACACACAAGTTTTACGAGTTCAGACCCTTCGCGGAGGAAGTAATAGCCCTACGTCTCGGTGCCCAGAGGCGGTCGGCTGGATTAGGCGTGTGTGTGTGTTACAGGGGGTGCGAACCCTTGTGCCAGAGGAGGGGGGTGGCTTATATAATGAACGCCAGGACCCCAACCGTCCCCCTGTTGCCAAGGGTTCAATGTACATAAAGATGAGGCGTTACTGGTAACGCCAACCTTAAATGCCTTAATGGCCTTAAAGATTACAGAGTGAACGCTTGTCCGTTGCCGTTCCAGATGACTCCTGGTCTTCAATAGGTCGAGTGGATTCTTGTATGGTCGAGTGGTCGATTGGTCGAGCGACTTCAGGAAGGAGGGGTCTCCGAGTAGCTGATCGGTCGAGTGGATTGCACTCGACACCTTTGTTGGGTCCTCCCTGTTGTCTCTTGAGCTTCTTTGCTTCTAGGATAGTGACCTTAGTTAGGGCGCATAGGTCAGGCCTATGACCCTACCCCAGGTCTATATCATCATCATTAGCCCCCGAATGGATTGAGGTCCGAGTGAAAAGAAGGTTGAAGTTGATCTCGCTTCGACTCTTGTGTTTCACAACTATTTATGTTTGAACGGAGGCCCATGTTGGAACTTCGGCTTCGTTTCAGTCACCTTGATCGATTCAGAAGTTGCCGATTGGATTTATAACGTCATCCGTCGAGTGTTGTTTTCGACGTGAAATCTTTGGCGCGATTGGTTACGGCGTATCCCGGATTTCACGGGATTCGAAATTTCGGGGAAGTGCGCGAGGCGGAGCGCGCCATGGTAAGCGGGATGGATAGACAGGAGTGCCTCGATCTCCGCGCCACCTTTTTCGCCACGTACCCCGCATGCAACTGTTGCGGGATTTGACAGGATCATCCGGGCCCACGCGTCAGCCACTCGGAAGTGGGTCTTTAAAGGTGACGGGGCCGAGGCGCCTGCACTGTGCGCGCCCATTCCTCTTCATTCTCCTCTGTTTCTCCACCGCATCCGGCTCCTCCGCTCTCGACGCCGCCGCTCCGTCACCATGGGGAAGGAAAAGACGGCGGCGCTGGAACGCGTGAAGAAGGCGACGGGGGCGGCGAAAGGCAAGAAGACGAATCGGGGGTCGTCGTCGCGGTCGGGGCTGTCGTCGGGTTGGATCTAGGGCGATTGGATCCGATCCTCGCTTCGGCAGGAAGATTTGGATGAGCTGGCTGAGTCCGGGCTGATCGTCCATGGAGCTGCGCAGTTGCCAGAAGGGGAGACGGAGCCGCAGACGCGACCGGGTGTGTGTGTTCTGCTCGCCACCCATGTCGACCGCGGTTTCTCGCTTCCTCTGCACCCTTTTTTCGGGGTTTCTTGAATTTCTTCGGGGCCCAACTCCATCATTTTTCTCCCAACACCATCACATATCTTGCCGCGTTCGTGTCCATGTGCGAGAATTTTTTGGGGTGTCGACCGCACTGGGGTCTTTTCAAGCACATTTTCACTATCCGCTCCCAGTCGGTGAAGAAAGCAAATTCGAGTGATGAGAAAACACACGTTATTCAGATGTGTGGGGGTCTGGGTATCCAGAAGAGGAAGAGGAGTTCTTTCCCTTCAATGGCCCTTCCTGAGTCGGTCAGAGGTTGGCAGTCGACCTGGTTCTATTGCCAGGATATCGTGACTCCATGCCAGTCGACTGGACTTCCCTCTTTTTCCTTCGATCGTGTTCAGACCCCTTCCTCGCTGAAAGTGACCGCCGCGGAGAAGGTGGAGACAGCCATGCTGGTCGAGAGGGTGGTCCAGTTGATCAACCAAGGCGTCACCGGCATGGATTTGTTGGAGGTATTCCTTAGTCGGCACATCCAGCCGCTCCAGGCTCGTGACCACTCTATGTGGATGTATTCTGGAGCCGGCGACACCGCTCGGGTTCATCCAGAGGAGGTGCTGGCCAAAACAGTGGCCCAATGGCTGAGGAGTATTATAGGAAACAAAGACAACCCCAGGGGCGCCAGGAGAGTCGATCCCTTCAGCGACAGTAATCAGCTAGACAAGGTTCGGCCTCTACAACCGATTGCATTTGGGTACATTTTCCGACCATTCTTGAATCCGACTGACTTCCACTCGACTTCTTGTCTTGTAGGTTTATACCGAGATGTACTCGATGACCAATGATGAACAAGCTCTAGAGCAGGGTCATGAGGGCGAGGACAGCGCGGAGGAGAGTGGTGATTGGGAGTCGCTGGACGACGATGACGAAGAGGAGAGCGACAACTCGGACGACGAGGAGGTAGTCGACTCACTGCCTTGTGCGGAACGTCGATCCAAGCAGCACCATGATCCAGCGAGCAAGCGCGGCAAGACTGTGGCCTCGAGCGCTCAAACGCAAAAGCGTGCTCGGTCTTCAACTCCGGAGCTGACAGAGAAAATCGCCAAGCAGCTTAAGATCAACCCCTCAAAGGCTCGGAAGACCTTGCCTAAGATTAAGATGGATGTTCCTGTTGCCTCTGGGTAAATGTTCTTTCCGTGTTTTCTTGCACCGACTGATTCTTCTATTCTGACCGAATGGATTGTAAACTTTTCCAGCCCAGCCTCTGCGGTGACTGATATGGACATTGACAAGATCCCAAACGACGAGGAAACCGATGACGCGGCTGCCTCCAAAGCTAGTAAGTCCGCTCGACTCGAATTTATTCTGTCGATTGGATTATTCGTTAGTTGAATCTCTGATGTTTCCTGTTTGTTGCAGCTCCACGAGACGTTGTCGTGCTTCCGGATGATGAAGAAGAAGTGCCTCTAAGGGAAAGGAGGAGGAGGGACAAGGAACCAAGCTGGAAAGCGCCTGTGGTTCAGGTTCCTCAGTCGACACTGATGCCTGGGACGGCGGTCGAGCGATCCACAGATCCGACTCGGACCAACGTCACTTTCGCTAACCCGCTGTCGACTGATCACCCGTCAGGGTCGGCTGCTCAGACCTCTGCTGCTCCAGTACAACTCCATGCATCAGACCCAGTGGCTGCTTCGACTACCATGCCATCATCGCTTTTTACTGCGTACCAAACTCCAGACGACCCGTGGAGTGCTGCCAAGGAAGCTCTTCTTCAGCTGAATCTTGTGATGGGGCAGTTGAAAGTGGTGCACGAGGCCAGTCAGGTGGCCTACAACGCCAGCGCTGCTCTGCAAACCAATGTCCAGGTTAGTTGATTTCCGACTGATCTTATTTCTCATCTGATCACCCACTGGGTTGTGTCTGTCTTAAAGTTGTATAGGTCTTCCACTTGAGTCGAATTGGATTGAGTTGAGTGTTTTAAATGACTCGTGCTGGGCAGACCATGCCGAGTGTTAAACCGAACCAGTGGGGGCACGTTAAGTGCACTCACTGGGTGTAGTCCTTGAGATCGCAGTCGACTATTGGCAGTCGGCCGGGGTCTGAGAATCTACCCCCCCTTTTTTTACGACTCGTGCTGGGCAGACCATGCCGAGTGTTGAATCAAACCAGTGGGGGCACGCTAAGTGCACCCACTGGGTGTAGTCCCCGAGACTACCGTTGAATGTTTGATTTGGCGGTAGTCTTAGAGCAACTTTTACTGTGATTGTCTTTTGTTTCTGTCAACTGATATATCTTATACGCTGACTGCAGAAATCTTGTGATCTTGGGGCTCAACTTTTTGAACTGAACAATTAGCAAATCAGCCTCAATCTTGATCTGGAACTGGCCAAGAAGAACCTCCAGACCGCTCGTGATGAAGCAGCTATCATGGGAGGTAACCAATCGTCAACTGTCCATCTTACGACTCGCACTTTTCCGTGTGTTTTTTAGTCACTTTGAACCGAGTGGCTTCGCTCGAACAGATGTGCATAGTGAAAACCGTCAACTTCAAGCTCGTCTGAAGAATGTTGTTTCTTTAGAGAAAATGAAGCAGACTCTGGAGAAGAAGGATCGGGATCTTGCTGCTGCCCAGAAGGAGGCGCGAGAGAAAACGGCGCTTGCTGATAAGAAGCTGGCTTCAGTCAACAAGTTAGAAGAAGAGAACTCTAAACTGAAGACCGCTGTCTCTGATGCCAATCGGGAGGTCGAGCAACTGAAGAAAGACAAGGACAGGCTGACTGATGAGATTGGAAACATCAAGGTCAAGAAGGGCGAGCTAGAATCTTATCTGAGCTAGCTTGCTGCAAAACTGGTCTTAAAGCTTGAAGGTATTGTTGTTCGACTGACTTGTTGCTGTCGATTGATAGGTCTTACCATATTGTCGACTCACTATTTACTCGACTGTGCAGAAATTTGCCAGGACTTTGAAGCAGAAACTGGGCGGGTCGAGACAGGTCTCGATCCCATAAATTGTCCAGTCAAAGACAACGTCGCAATGAATGTGCTGCGGTTGGATCTCGCATGGACAACGCAGTTGCTTAATTTGCCCGTCTGAAGGCGGCGATGACTCGGGTTGATGCTGAACTCTGGCCTCAGGCGGAGCTGTCTCAAGACCTCGAGTCTCTGATGGCTCGACTGAATCAAATACCTGACCGAGTGCAAGAATGGAAGAAATCATCTGCTCGCTGCGGCGCTGATGTCGCCCTGTCATTGGTTCGAGTGCACTGCAAGGATGTCAAAGAAGACAAGCTGGCGGAGCTCAAGGTTGCTAACACCAAAAAGCACACTTTCCAGTCCTTCATGGATACTTTCCTTGACGCCGCCACTCGCATCGCAGACAGCATAGACCTTGACAGGTTCTGCGAGCCAGCCAGTCCTTCAACTGACGAGTGATCAAAAACCATTATGCTTCACCTTTATTTGCCTCGGAATGCCGAGTGATCGTGTAATCGTTAAACTCCTTCGGGCTTGATGCCCGAGTACTTTAATCCGTGGTCTGGAACCTTAGGATTTATCTGAACTTGGTTTATCTCTGAATATGCTTGTGTTTGCCTTTGAGTGGAACTTGTTCTTCACTCGGAATAGTCTTTGAACTTGTGCTTCAGCTCTGAGGGGAAGGTAACAGTCGACCTGCACTTCGTCGTCCTTGCGGATCAGGATGGAGCGCACGTTGTACTTGTGGCACAGTTCTGAGGAGAAGGTCGCAGTCGACCTGCACCTCGTCGTCCTTGCGGATCAGGATGGAGCGCACGTTGTACTCGTGGCGCAGTTCTAAGGAGAAGGTTGCAGTCGACCTGCACCTCGTCGTCCTTGCGGATCAGGATGGAGCGCACGTTGTACTCATGGCGCAGTTCTGAGGAGAAGGTCGCAGTCGACCTGCACCTCGTCGTCCTTGCGGATCAGGATGGAGCGCACGTTGTACTTGTGGCGCAGTTCTGAGGAGAAGGTCGCAGTCGACCTGCACCTCGTCGTCCTTGCGGATCAGGATGGAGCGCACATTGTACTTGTGGCACAGTTCTGAGGAGAAGGTCATAGTCGACCTGCACCTCATCGTCCTTGTGGATCGGGATGTGTTTCAAACTTAGGTGAGTACTGGACCGCAGCTAAGCCCCCGAGTGAGAGGGTTGCTCACCACTCGGTAGGATTTTTTAAACTTAGGCGAGTACTGGACTGCAGCTAAGCCCCCGAGTGAGAGGGTTGCTCACCACTCGGTAGGATTTTTTAAACTTAGGCGAGTACTGGACTGCAGCTAAGCCCCCAAGTGAGAGGGTTGCTCCCCACTCGGTAGGATTTTTCAAACTTAGGCGAGTACTGGACTGCAGCTAAGCCCCCGAGTGAGAGGGTTGCTCCCCACTCGGTAGGATTTTTTAAACTTAGGCGAGTACTGGACTGCAGCTAAGCCCCCAAGTGAGAGGGTTGCTCCCCACTCGGTAGGATTTTTTAAACTTAGGCAAGTACTGGACCGCAGCTAAGCCCCCGGGTGAGAGGGTTGCTCACCACTCGGTAGGATTTTTTAAACTTAGGCGAGTACTGGACTGCAGCTAAGCTCCCGAGTGAGAGGGTTGGTCCCCACTCGGTAGGATTTTTTTAACCTTAGGCGAGTACTGGACTGCAGCTAAGCCCCCGAGTGAGAGGGTTGCTCCCCACTCGGTAGGATTTTTTTAAACTTAGGCGAGTACTGGACTGCAGCTAAGCCCCCGAGTGAGAGGGTTGCTCCCCACTCGGTAGGATTTTTTAAACTTGGGCGAGTACTGGACTGCAGCTAAGCCCCCGAGTGAGAGGGTTGCTCACCACTCGGTAGGATTTTTTAAACTTAGGCGAGTACTGGACTGCAGCTAAGCCCCCGAGTGAGAGGGTTGCTCACCACTCGGTAGGATTTTTCAAACTTAGGCGAAACGGATTCGCAACTAAGCCTCCGAGTGAGAGACTTGCTCTTTACTCGGCAGGATTTTTCTTTTTTGAAACTTAGGCGAAGCGGATTCGCATCTAAGACACCCACTGGGGGATTTAGAACAGATAAAAAAGGAATAACAATCATTTAGGAGACTGTAAAACTGTGTCTTTGATAATCAAACTAGAAGGTATTTCTTATTACATCTCAACAGTCTGAATGCTTAAGTGTAAAACGGGCGGAGCAGCTCCGCATTCTCTGCGCCGGTCCTTAAAGAGGATGAGCTATGCCGCTCAGCGCCGCCATCTTTCTTGTGCTCGACATTGTAAAGGTGGTATGCTCCGTTGTGGAGTACTCTGGTGACGATGAAGGGGCCTTCCCAAGCAGGAGCAAGCTTGTGTGGTTTCTGTTGATCCACTCGAAGAACCAAGTCTCCCTCTTGAAATGCTCGACCCCTCATGTTTCTGGCGTGGAATCGACGCAGGTCTTGCTGATAAATGGTCGACCAGATCCGGGCCATCTCTCTCTCCTCTTCTAAGAGATCAACTGCGTCTTGCCGAGCCTGTTCTGCTTCATCTTCTGAGAAAAGCTCGACTCGGGGCGCACTGTGAAGCAAGTCACTCGGAAGTACAGCCTCAGCTCCATAGACCAAGAAGAATGGAGTTTGGCCAGTCGACCGATTAGGAGTTGTCCTCAATCCCCAAAGCACTGATTGAAGTTCATCGACCCAGGCGCCTGTTGCATGCTTGAGATCACGCATCAATCGGGGTTTCAGTCCTTTGAGAATCAATCCATTTGCTCTTTCAGCTTGTCCATTCAACTGGGGATGGGCAACTGAAGCATAATTGACTCGAGTGCCTTGGGAAGCGCAGAGGGCTCTGAACTCATCAGAATCGAAGTTCGACCCATTATCTGTGATGATGCTATGCGGAACACCATATATGAATGTTAACTCTCTGATGAAGCTGAATGCAGTACTGGCTTCAAGATTTTTGATAGGCATGGCTTCAATCCATTTGGTGAACTTGTCGACTGCCACGAGTACATGAGTGAAGCCACTCCTACCAGTCCTCAAAGGTCCAACCATATCTAACCCCCAAACAGCAAAGGGCCAGACAAGCGGAATGGTCTTCAGGGCTGATGCAGGCTTGTGAGACATGTTGGAGAAAAACTAGCAACCTTCACATTTGTCGACTATTTCCTTCGCCATTTCATTTGCTCGTGGCCAATAAAATCCTGCTCGGTATGCTTTGGCCACAATGGTCCGAGAGGACTCATGGTGACCACAGGTCCCCGAGTGGATGCCGTTGAGGATCACTCGACCTTCTTCTGGCGTTATGCATTTCTGGCTGACTCCAGTTACACTTTCTCTGAACAGCTGTCCTCTTATCACAGTAAAGGCTTTGGATCGATGGACGATCTGTCGAGCCTCTTCTTCATCCTCTGGGAGTTCCTTCCTAAGAATGTATGTGATGTACGGCACTGTCCAGTCGGGAGTGATGGCCAAAACCTCCATGATCAAGTCGACCACGGCTGGGACTTCGACTTCAGTCGGATCAGTGGCACTCTTAGGTTGTGGGGGCTCTTCCGTGAAAGGATCTTCCTGAACTGAAGGTGTATGAATATGTTCCCAAAACACATTACTGGGAATGGTCTCTCTCTTGAACCTATCTTTGCCAAATCATCAGCCGCTTGATTTTTCAGTCGGGGTATATGATGGAGCTCTAACCCCTCAAACTTCTTTTCTAACTTTCTCACCGCATTGCAATAGCCAGTCATAGCTGGGCTCTTGACGTCCCATTCCTTCATTACTTGATTAACCACCAAATCTGAGTCACCGTAGACCATTAGGCGACGGACGCCGAGTGAAATGGCCATACGCAACCCGTACAGAAGTGTCGTATTCAGCCACATTGTTGGAGGAATTGAAATGAATGTTAAGAACGTAGTTGAGCCTGTCTCCTCGGGGGGATACCAGTACCACCCCAGCACCCGAACCGTTCAGCAGCTTGGATCCATCAAAGAACATGGTCCAATGCTTTGAGTGAATCTGAGTCGGTAGTTGCTTCTCAACCCACTCGGCGAGGAAATCTGCTATTGCTTGGGACTTGATCGCTTTCTTTGCCTCAAACTTGATATCCAAGGGAAGAAGTTCAATCGCCCACTTTGCCACTCGACTAGTTGCATCTCTGTCGTTCAGAATTTCTGACAATGGCGCGTCGCTGAAGACTGTAATGGAGTGATCAGAGAAATAATGTGCAACCTTCTTCGTGGTCATATAAATTCCATAGACAAGCTTCTGATAATGTGGATATCTTTGCTTGGATGGAGTCACCAACTGTCGTGGTACTAAGACTGACAGTAGAATGGGGGGTAGGTATGAAGAGGCAAGATCCTAGCTATGGAGAAGTTGTACACACAAGCCCTACGTCTCGGTGCCCAGAGGCGGTCGACTGGATTATGCGTGTGTGTGTGTTACAGGGGGTGCGAACCCTTGTGCCAGAGGAGGGGGTGGCTTATATAGTGAATGCCAGGACCCCAGCCGTCCCCCTGTTGCCAAGGGTTCAATGTACATAAAGATTAGCCGTATCTGGCTTACATGACCCGGGGCGAGTTGCCTGAGGATGAAACTTTGGCCAGGCAAATAACCCGGCGGTCTAAGTCAATGATCGTTATCGATGGCGAGTTGCATCATCGCAGTGTCACAGGGGCGTTTCAGCATTGTGTCTCCCCTGAGGAAGGTCAAGAAATCTTGCGTGAGATCCATGAAGGGGATTGTGGCCATCACGCCGGCTCAAAGTCTCTTGTGGCCAAGGCTTTTCGTCATGGTTTCTATTGGTTGACGGCTCATGCTGATGCAGAGGACTTAGTCAGTAAGTGTGATGGTTGCCAAAGGTTCTCACGACGGGCTCACGTATCGGCTCAAGAGCTGAGGATGATCCCAATTACATGGCCCTTTGCGGTCTGGGGGCTTGATATGGTTGGGCCTTTTAAAAGTTCCAAGGATAAGAAGACCCACCTCTTGGTGGCAGTTGACAAATTCACAAAGTGGGTGGAAGCTGAGCCAGTTAGCAAGTGCGATGCAGCCACGGCGGTTCAATTTATGAAAAAGGTGATTTTCCGTTTTGGCTTTCCGCACAGCATTATAACTGATAATGGCACCAATCTCTCCAAAGGCGCCATGGAAGAGTTTCGTCAACGAGAGCATATCCGACTTGATGTTTCCTCAGTGGCTCATCCTCAATCCAATGGTCAAGCTGAGAGAGCTAATCAGGAGATTCTGAAGGGCATCAAGCCCCGGCTTTTGGTCCCTTTGCAACGGACGCCAGGTTGTTGGGTGGAGGAGTTGCCCTCCGTGTTATGGAGCATCAACACTACTCCTAACAGATCTACAGGCTTCACGCCTTTCTTCATGGTTTATGGGGCAGAGGCCGTCCTCCCCAGTGACATCCGTCATGACTCACCTCGAGTGGCGGCTTATGTGGAGGCAGACAATGAACAGGCGCGCCAAGATGCTCTTGACTTGTTCGATGAACAGCGTGATGTGGCTGCAGCTCGCTTCGCGATTTACCAACAAGACCTGCGCCATTATCATAGTCGCCATGTTAAAACCCGGGTCTTCCAGGAAGGTGATCTCGTGCTCCGGCTCATCCAGGATCAAACAGATGCACACAAGCTCTCCCCGCCTTGGGAAGGACCCTTTGTGGTCAGCAAGAACTTGCGCAACGGGTCATATTACCTCATTGACATTCGGGAACATAAAGATTCACGTAAGTCGGAGGAAGAGACCCGTCGGCCATGGAACATAGCTCAGCTTCGGCCTTACTACACTTGAGTCACCAGCTCTCGTGATGTACATATTTCTCTCAGCTGTGTATATATTATGATAAGCAATAAAGCAGGACCTCTGTCCTTTTTTCTCCTCCAAATATGCACGTGTTGTTTTCATTACAAGATTACATGATGACTTGAAGGAGGATCCGGCTTATGATCGTATTCGAATCTAGCCATAAGCAACAAGGTCACTTGGGGGCTTCCTGTTCAAACATGGGTCGTATTCGAACCAAAGAGAGCATAGCTGTCGATACCCATTTGATTGGCAAAGTGCCGAGCTCATTGGGGAGTTTTCCTTGATCATATTTGAATCATGGTTTCACCCCTTTGGGAACCGACATGGATCGTATTCGAATCAGCGTCGTTAAACAATTCTTAAAATCACTTGGGGGCTTCCTGTTCAAACATGGGTCGTATTCGAACCAAAGAGAACATAGCTGTCGATACCCTCTTGATTGGCATCGCCACACCCACTGGGGGCTATATGATCGTATTCGAATCTTAGCATAACCCCTTTGGGCCGGGTCTCTGGTCGTATTCGAACCGGAAGCTCCTAAGTTCTTTTGTTTCATTATAGAGTTCTTCTGATCATTTCAAAGTGTGTACGGCCGGGTCTCACTTGGCCGGCGAAACTTTGATTTCCAGTGTTAGTCGGACACAATGGGTGTTATTACGACAGGTAAACCGGAATTGAGGTACCAACCTTATTACCCGGGTTATCTAAACCGGAAGTATGCTTGCAGGCCGCTAAGTATGTTCTTACGGCTGTATTAAGGATATGATTGAAGATCAGTCCTTTTGGATTCATATTCCAGGTTATGTATCTAAAACTTATGATTCTCAGGGCGGTAAGCCGCCTCGATACTTGGGAATTGCCCTTCTGTGCAGGATAGTTAACAGCAACTATTTTGAGATTAAGGAAAACAAAGGATTGATCATGACCCGGAGAAACATCAAAGAGACAACTTCAAAAGACTTCAGCATTCAATAGGTGCACGATGGCACGGCAGAGATAAATTGTTGCACCTACTCTATTACAAAACTCATCAAGTCTAAAAGGGTGGAGCATTGTTTGGTAAACCGCCAGCCGAGTTACGACGCTTGCTGAGTTGAAGTCTCCGGCTCGTTCCTGTCTTCTCCTCCGGCTGATCCCAAGACCTGGAAAGTTGATGACTTCCAGTCGATGCCGCTGAGAGCTTCGAATTGGGCTTCCTCGTCAATTAACCCGGCCGGGTCAATCTCCGGGGCGAAAGTGTGCTGACGAGCCGGCGGGATCAAGTTGAGGGCTTCATAGCGAGGGGTTGGAATCCTCTGATTCTCCGCATTGTAACCCGGCTGGTACTTGGTCAGATCTGTGTCGTTCCCGATAAGGGTGGCCACCGGGCGTACGGCCTTCACGCAAGCTGCGAAGTCCTTCTGATCGAAAGCTGAGCCGTCTTCCTTCAGGCTTGGATAGCCAAGGGCGATGTCCGCCGGGTCTAACTCCGGCAGGAATGCCTTGGCCCGGCTCAGCGCGGCGATCGCTCCGGCTCTTGCAGAGGCCCGTCGCAGCTCTTGGATCCGTTGAGGCAGTACAGCGAGCCGGCGAAGGACTTCTGCCAGGTGAGTCGGCACCTCGTTGGATAGGGCCACCACAGCTAAGGCACGCTGTGACCCGGTGTAGAGCTGCTCCACCAGGGTATACACGGCCTTCAGCTTGGTTACCACGCTCTGGTTGAGGTTGGCACTTCTGGGACCTGTTTAACAGAGTCAGATAAGCCGCCGACAAGGATGAAATTATAAGATATAAACATTCTAAACTTGATGAAAGCCGGCACGACGACTTACCGAAGATTGTAGCCACCATCTGGGACACTTGGCGCTTTAGGCCGGAGAGCTCGGCGGTCTTCTCGGAGAGAGCCTTCTCCGCCTGTTCAGCCCGGTTCACCAATGCGGCCTTTTCTTCGGCCCACGCCTTCCGCTCAGCGTCGAACTCCGTCTTCAGCTTTTCTTGCGCGGCGATGCTGGACATGAACTTGGCATTTGCCTTCCGGGTCTCCATCTCTTGCATCTTCAGCCGGCTCTTGACATCAGCAAGGTCAGCCTCAAGCTTCTTGCCAGCGGCCTGTATAAATTTCCGGGTTATGGCATGAACAGTTACTATATAAGTCCCAAGCGTTTTCCAAGCAAAGACACTTGGCACTTGGGGGCTAATGCATATTGAACGTATCTATCTACAAACTGCCGGCTCAATTGAGTAAGCCGGAACCTAAGTCTACAACATATTCAATCATAAGTCGTCGACTTGGGGGCTAGCATGGTAAAGGTAACTATGCAGTGAGTAAGAGGACAGCAGAATGATACCTCAGATTTCTGCTGGATCTGGTTCACCATGGCAACCTCTGCGTCCCGGCTCTTGTGCACTTGGCTGATGTAGCCAGAGACGAGCTCTCCAATGCTCAGGTTGGTGTAGTCGGAGAGGTCCAGGTTCACCCGGTGGGGCTGCAGCAACTCCCCCTTAGCGGAGCACTTGGCCAGCACGGTAGGTCTCCCCGGCTCAAAGAACTCCGTCCGGGTGATTACCACGTCCGGGTCGTCTGCTGGTGGAGCCGAGCTGGAGGCCTCCGGGTTAACAGAAGCTTCTGTAGTTGCCTTGGTAGTTGGGGCAGCGGCCTCAGGTGCCTTGTCGGTTGGAATGGTGGCTTCGGGGGCGGAGGCAGCTGGCGGTTCTTGAGCCGTCACCTCCGGTTCAGGTAAATCCGGCACTCCGGCTGACTTGGTCTTCTTCGCTCTCTTGGTGAGCTTTGCCTGGGCACTGAAAGGACAGAAACGTTAAGCACAAAAAGGGTAAGTACAGACAAGTATAATATGAGATGGTTGTCATTACCCGGGCGCGGTCTTGAAAGCCGGAAGACTCGACTGCATAGAGTCGCCCGAAGAGGGGGAGGTCTCCTGATAATTTGAGTCAGAAGAATTGAGTGGCTGACGGATAACACCCGCCAACGGATGAAAAGGGTACAAGTGGGAAATAACCTCAGTTCGGCGCTTCCTTGATGTGTCAGGTAACCCGGAGGAGAGGTCGGTGTCCTTGTTGGTCCGGGTGTGACGCCGGCTCTCATGAACCTGTCGCTTCAAAATAAATTGAGGATCTTGATAAGCTAAAGGATGTGAAAAGCTTACTTTCCGGGTTACCCTTCGGACTTTCAGCTTTGGCAAGGGCTCCGAGTCGGAGGAAAGTGACATTACCTCTTCAACCACCGGGTTACTTGCGCCGGTGTCATCCTGTCAATGAGCAAGTATTGATAAGGCGGACAGCAACAAACAGTGAATACAGCAAGGATTTCAAAGCTCAGGGGTTACCTCTGACTCGGAGCTGTCGCTTAATTGCATCAGCTCTGAAGCAGTAGGCCTGCTTCCTTTCTTGCGAGGGGCGGCTTTCTTGGCGGCTTTCTTCACCTTTCTGGCCTTCTTGGCCGCCTCATGGTCATATTTGACCCGCCAGAACTTGTCGTCCGCCTGAAAATACAATGATGATTTCTTCAAACGATTCAGATGAAAGTTATATACAGAAGAAGATAGGATGATCAGATTGGCGGCTTACCGCCAGGGCTGGGTTGGTCTTGCAGAAGGGGGCTAACCCGGTCCTTCCGCAGTCTGCTAGGCTCTCGTTTAAAAGAGCCTTGGTCATCTCCTCTGCAACGTCTTCAGGAAGATCATTACGGCTGTGTCTCTGAGGGTCGTCCTTTCGGCCCGTGTACTCACACATTAAGCCGGGGCGGCGGCTCAATGGGATCACCCGCCATGAGATCCAGACCCGGACCAAATCGATTCCGTTCAGACCATTGCCCAGGAGAGCCTTGATCTTGTTGATAGTGGGGAGCAGAGGCTGGCGCTCCGCCGGAGTCAGTTTGTCCGACAGTGGGTGTGTTGACTCCAGACGCGATGGGCGAAAGCCGGGCAGCGGACTTTCATCAGCCGGTGATGTGTCTTGGCAATAGAACCAAGTCATGTTCCAATCCTTGGGGTGGCTGGGTGGCTCTGCGTAAGGGAAAAGGCAGTCCCTACGCCGCTGGATGGAGATGCCACCTAACTCCAGACTTGGCCCATTGGCGCACTCATTCTGACGGTTCAAATAAAAAAGCTCTCTGAAGAGCAGCAGACTAGGTTCTTCTCCAAGGTAAACCTCGCAGAAGACTTGGAAGTTGCAGATGTTGGACACTGAGTTGGGTCCTATGTCCTGAGGCCGCAGATCGAAGAAGTTCAGAACGTCTCTGAAAAACTTTGAACCGGGCGGTGCGAAGCCCCGGCTCATATGATCTGCAAAAATCACTACCTCCCCGTCCTTTGGCTGTGGTCTCTCTTCTGACGGGTCAGGGGCACGGTAGGACATTACGTCCTTCTTGGGCAGATATCCGGACTTCACAAAATCTGCTAGGGTCTCATTGGTGACATTGGACCTCATCCAGTTGCAAGTAATGGGAGCTTTTTTGGGAGGCATGGTGAAAGTCGGCAGTCTATGATAAAAGGAAAAACGTCCGGGTTAATTATGAGCCGGAAGAAATCTACGGTTCAAGGTCAAGGTGGCGGTTTATGAAGGGGACTAATGGTATACATTTAAGTGCATCGGTCTATTTAAGCCGCCGAGGGATTGAGAGTAATTTGATTGTCTACAGGCTTTATCACAGCTAAGCCGGAAATTTTATGGCGCATAGTTTTCTTTAAGCCGGAAAGTTTTATGGCGCGAGGTTTCTTTAAACCGGAACTGTAAACCGCCGAGATTCAAGGATTGCAATTTTTACTAAGTGTGGTAAAACAGGTTTCACACATCGCAGTAAAAATTTTGGATCAAAATAGTCGGGCAAAAGAAAAGTTTCTAGACCTAGAAACAGACGCTGGAGAAGTTCTTGGGCTCGAACAAGGTTCTTATGCAGTAAAAAGAGAGCTACTTGCATGTAAAATGGGTCCTCAACGTCTACCGCAGTAAGCCTATACAGAGCTAAGATCAAAAAGGGGCAGCACAATTCAAATCTACTGAGGCCCGTGATGAACTACGAAGAACACGGACGAACTACTCGAGCCCTAGTACGGATCTTCCCTATGGAGTAGCGGAGACTCACCGGAGCTGGAGAGGAGCGGAGGTTGCCGCCGTTTGTCTGGTCCGAGTCAGGGTGATGCAGCGGCCAAGGTTGACGAAGACCGGGGGCGCGACGGCGGCGGCAGTAGCAGGGCTCGGGCAGGGGAGCAGTGGCACGAGGAAGAAGATGGAGAGAGAAGTGGCTGAGAGCCCGTCGGGCCGGCCTATTTATAAGGCAAGTTCATAAGTGGGCGCGAGAATCAAGGAGACCACGGCGTGGTTATCTCCCCACGAAACGCCTCGATTTTCGGGATGACAGTAAAGAAAAAGATCCGTTGCGGATCTGGCGGAGTAAAAAACGGGCTTAATGGAAGATGACGTCACGGCGGATTATCCGGAGTCCAGAGGATGACGTCACGCCGGGTTATGGCCTTCACACAATTGTAAGCCGGAGGTTTTCTGTCGAAGGAATGGAAGATTGACATGAGCCGGCTCAAATCAATCTGGGGCCTAATGTTGAGGATATAGACCTTAGAGTCACCCGCCAGGAGGGGCCGGGTTACTCTAATAGTCATTACCAGAAGCCCGGCGCCAAGCTTGAAGACGGTGGGCCAGAGATGGGCTTAAGACCCGGATATGGCTTAAGGCCCGTAGTTACAATCATTATCATGGTAGAACTTGTAGTGCAAGGCAAGAATAGCTGAGAGTCCGAGCCGGACACTCTTATGAGCCGGCCGGGACTCTGAGAGCTGCTGGGCGTCAGCCTCCCTATATAAAGGGAGGACCCGGCAGCGGTTTAGGGACAAGAACAATCTCATCGAGAGCCGGGCATAGCAGTTTAGCTCCCTGGTGATCGTAACCCTAATCAATACCACCTCAACTGGACGTAGGCTTTTACCTTCACCGTAAGGGGCCGAACCAGTATAAACCCTCGTGTTCCTTGTCCCGCATTAACCCCTTCAAGCTTCCTAGCTGCGATGGCTCCACGACTAAGTCCTAGCTCGAGGACATCTGCCGTGATAATTCCACGACACCAACCTTAAATGCCTTAATGGCCTTAAAGATTACAGAGTGAACGCTCGTCCGTTGCCGTTCCAGATGACTCCTGGTCTTCAATAGGTCAAGTGGATTCTTGTATGGTCGAGTGGTCGATTGGTCGAGCGACTTCAGGAAGGAGGGGTCTCCGAGTAGCTGACCGGTCGAGTGGATTGCACTCGACACCTTTGTTGGGTCCTCCCTGTTGTCTCTTGAGCTTCTTTGCTTCTAGGATAGTGACCTTGGATAGAGCGCATAGGTCAGGCCTATGACCCTACCCCAGGTCTATATCGTCATCACTACCCCCCCACACCCGCTATTTATAATATTCTTGCCATCACACAATGGTCATTTCAAAAGTGAACTGCCATTCCATAGGTGCGTATGGGGAATTCAAAAAGCAAGGCGGGCGAACATCAACCAGAAGAGGACGTAACTTCAGGTATGATGCACTCTACCAGATATACGTACAGTTGCGAGACCTGCATTTCTGACAGTGACAAACTATATGCATAATGTGTTGCAGGCCTTATGAGCGGGAGAAATGATGAAGAATACAATGCAAGCATCATACCCGTAGCTGAAAATGTTGACAATAGTTACACGACGAAACCAGGTATAATACTGTGTGGAGATTGGTTATAAATGTTGCCTCACGTCCATTTCTGACAGTGACAAGCTATATGCATTATGTTATGCAGTCCTTACGGGCGGGATAAATGTTGGAGACTACAATGCAAGCATCATACCCGTAGATGCAAATGTTGACGATAGTTACACGACGGAAGCAGGTATAAGACTGTGTGAAGATTGCTGATAATGTTGCATGCATGCTTTGTCGCCAGTGTGTCATTGCTCTTGTATTCATCCTGATTACAACTCTACAGATGGAAAAAGATTGCTACGGCTTGGAGGCCATCGTGATGCTTCCTTGTCGGCTCACGGTGAGCTAACACTGGATTATGGCACACATGTAGCGCAAGATTCATATGGTACTGACTCATCCTCAATTCATGTGACATAGTTAATAATTATGGGTGTTCACCTTCATGTACAACATACCGTGTATTTTGTTGATTGGTAAGTTGTAGGGCGGGAACCTTTAAACGACAGGATGCCGTCGTCTTCTGAGAATAATAAGGATGGTACGACTAAGCTACGAGATGATACTCAAGGTATTCCCAGGCATGCTTATCCAGCTTCCAAATCGACGTTTTCGGTAGCGGATCAGTGAGGTTTAGTCCATTTTCCGAGATGAGCTTAATGGGCTTTCTGGTTTTACTTTTAACGTAATGCAGATGACACAACTTCCGAGCAGCATGCAACATGAGCTGTATTTAATGAACGCAAAAAATACGCTGACGAAACAAGGGAGCAGTTCAACGCACAGAGGCCTGCAGCTTATCGGAAGAAAAAAGAGGAGGATATGGTCAGGTTACAAGAGGAGAATCAGCCATCCCTTTCAAAGACTGGTAAGTAGTTTAGCGTGAGTTTGCTGACTACTCTTGGGTTTATATAAATTATTATTTGAAAACATATAGTATGCAAATTTTTCGTTATAGTAACCTGACTATATATTACTCCTTAATGTGCAGAGTTCTGGTTTCGTAGATGTTGTATCAACATGATCTAAGTGGTTTGTAAACATAACCTGAATATATCTGGCCTCACTAAACATAACCTGAATATACATAAAATGAACAGAGAAACCTATTGCACATACTTTTTTTATTCACTAACTCTCATACATGTTGTACATATGGTAGACCATAGGGATCTTATCAACGCTCGGAGGACCACCGTGGATACCCTTACGGTAAACTCACGGAAGAATCAATCTGCGTCCTTAGGGTTATAATATGCATTTAATTAATTATATTTGATTAATTACTTTACACTTCATTTTTTATTGCCCCGTAGCAACCCAAAGGCATTTGCCTATATAATGAATAAGTTGTTTGGTTATCATGGCCCTACATTGTTAAATAACTATTATTGATAAGTGTTCATTGTCTCCTACACTTTTTTACCTATGGTACATGTGGCCATGTTAATTTTGTACAGAAAAAATAGCTACCAGATTATCACATAGGAGTTAGGATGTTCTTAATTAAATAATTTTTTTCGTTGATCTTTATTATACAAAAGAGTTAGACTATATGTGATGTTTTTTGGTAAAGATTGGTCTGCATTTTTTGGGCAGCACAATTTGGATTAGAAGCGAACGACCGTATCAGATTGAAATCAGCCTACGGATGCTCCAGGAAACAATTTTGCTTTTTGGATAAATTCATCCCGAATGCTTCAATCTTGCAATTCGTATGCTTGCGAGTGCTGAAGTAGAGAGCACTACAGGTACAAGAATGCTTGGAAACAAACATTTTTTCGACTTGCAGTTTCATTCTCAGGCACGGGCCCTCAGACACTCTTGGATGGATCAAGAAACACGCACCGCAGTGCTGATTGACAATGTCGCTGTCCGGCCGTTTCCTAAATATGATGCGTTCAACTCTAACATTGTAAGAGACTCATTCTTATCATTTATTTTGCTTATGATATTAGCTACTAACATGTGTCTATTTACCGTAGTATCTACTACCATTTGTTTTGGTGGATTCTTCATACGGACTACTTGTACTCGACATGGAAAGTAGGAGGGTTCTCCCAATTGATCCATGTATCGACGCCTATGGTGGACCATACAACTTTCATAGCACTGAAACGAGGAAGGAAATCACAATGTTGAAGCAAGTGTTCAACAATGTGTTGCAGATGAGGATCCCTGGTTGGAATACCAATCTCATGGACTGGTCACCGTACGGCATATCTTCTACCGGCAGGCGGTAATATACTAAATTGATCACATACATTATAAGCACACCGTTATAGTTTTAATATAGTTACTTTTTTGTAACAACAAAGACTCCGCTTTCCTTGTCCTACAGGAGATGGCCCACCAGAATGGTACTACTCATTCTGGTAGGATGACCACTCACGTAAGTACACAATAACGAGGTTTGTCGTGCAATTTATTTTTATAGCAAATTATTAAATTATTTTTTTCCATCTTTTATAGGATTCAATACAGCTCAGAAAGAACCTGATGGTCCGGATGTTGACAATCAAAAACAATGAAGCAGCTGGAAACATACCAGCTGAAATCAGAGCGGCCTTGAGGGTTTTAAACGACTGACTATGGTCAGATGCATATTCATATGTCGCAAATAAATGGCTACTACAGCTTTGTTAGGGATCGAATTGAGAATTATCTATTTGGCAATACGAATAACTATATAATGCATTGGATTATATATATATATATATATATATATATATATATATATATATATATGTTTAAATACTTTTTGGCGTTTTGGATATATTAAACGTTGGTTTTGCGACGCATCCTATAATTCCTCGTATCGTATAACTCCATCCAAGATATGTGAACTAGAACTCGAAATATCACGTCAATGAGAACAGTAAAGTCATGAACTATATATTTGGCAATAAGAACTATATATAACTATCACGTCAATGCCTACTTATCAACATCAGCGCTAAAAGAAAAGCAGTTGTCGTAAATCATAGGCTGATGGAAAGTATGTACCTCATGTTCAAGTCTTACTGAAATCCAACGATCATTTCCTGCATGCTTTGCCTGCAAATTAAAGTGGAACTTGACCCTATTAGAATGATGTAATGGACTCAGTTATCAAAATTTAGTTGAGCAAACTCTTACATGAGAAGGCTTCAAGGCTCCCCCTGATTGTACATTCACCAAGGTTTAGTTGATCAAGAAACACATTTACTTTGAAAACAGACATATGTAATACTATACATTAGGCCCAAGGAAATCCCATGTTACCAGGAGCACGACGAGTACAAGAAAGAAGAAAATATGTCATACCAGTCGAACGGGGTGTATTCTAAAAGCTTCATGTCGAATGTCTTGTGAACTCATACAAATAACTACCAGATCATATGTGTGTCTACAAGCTTAACTTCATAATAAAAGCTGCCAAATCAACACATCAAAAGATTACTACAATGAGTTAATATAAAGTCAACCAAACAAGTGACATAAAAGGCCAAAGCATTATTTTTCAGTGAGAAAAGAAGTGAACAAAAAAATTCATTATTATTTCACCGTTACCAATTTAATAGTTGATATGTTTGTGTGCACGCCGTGAATTTTCTATTGCGGTAGCTAATCTTGGCATGCAAATCCATGATAAGTTCATTATTTAATTAATACAAAAATTTAATTATTTAGAAAGTTTTAATTCTTGACATCTTTTCTAATTTATTAACATGTGTGCATTTGATCTCAAAAGGAAATAGATCTGCAACATACAGCAATATATGGTAGGACTGGAATAGCCATGATCTCCTACCTATATATGTTAACCTCTGCCATCCCTCCTCCCCCTCCTTGCTCTCCCTTCACCCATCACATATAGCATAGGATCAAATTAGCCAGACCTGGAGGAAATTTTTTCGAGGAGTACCTTGTGTAAGCTAGGAGCATCAAGAAGGCGACTTTTCCTCCAGGTGTGAACATTTCTGGATCTGTCTCTTCTCTAAAAGTATAATAGTTATTAGATCATGATCATGTTTTCTTCAGGTATACTACAATTGATTGTAGATTTAATCAAGCAGTCCTATTAGGTGGGCTGCAACTGAAGACAAATATATTCATCATATATTTTAGGCTGCATAGCCAAGCAAACTATTTTCATAGCCAAGCAAACTTCCACCACAACATGATGAACCTCTGTCAGCATATTTGCACCTGATGGACCCCCCATCCAACTTCCACCACATAAACCCAAACTTGTAGAACATAAGAGATTGGCTGCAATTGTTTACTTAAGCAAATATGTAAAGTTTAACGTAGCCCAACTTTGCTCCTTTGTTTAGCAATAACAAAAATATTTGCTGCTCTTGTTCTTTAAATACACATGTACCCCATGATCATACTGAATGCTAAATTATTCAGAATGACTGTATTACAAGCTAAAAATCTCAACTACTCAAGAGTTATATAAACTGTCCATTTAAAGAGGACATGGTGAACTTTTAGATGGAATTAAAAAGGACATTTACTTCTAAAAAAATTGTTTTTAGTAAACTAGGAACAATGGCAGTGAACCAAGCAAGTTCCATACATCATATTACCATAACTGAAAAATTGGGTGCAAGCAATGTCTACTAAAAGAAATTAGATTTTGTAATATTACTAGCCCTTCAAATACGTTGACTGATTTTGCCTAAATTTTGTCTTTGCAAATTGCCTATTTTTCTTGTATGTGACAAATCTGGTGCCTGCATCATGTGTGTTTAAACATGCGCGGCCACTATATTTTCCTGCACTCCTATTGCACAATGCCTGTGTCACTCCGAGGCTGTGAAACTATACTCCACTGGAGTGTTTTACTTTTCAAAAAAATAATGATTGGCCCCAAAGCAGGCACAGACACTGTTGCCAAAACAAAATGTGTGGTATAGTTTCATCTTAGTATCATATATTTTGTGTCTGTTTGGTCCTTTTATCCTTGTTATGTAGCTGGAGCTAAACTCCAATTAGGTGAACGTATGTCTACAATTTAAAAAATGGAAGTAGTAGTAGCAATTTGTATAGGGAAATCAAAGAGCCACCACGACACCAAAGTATATTCATAAGAATTTTGATTAAAAAAAGATTCTTATAATTAAAAAAAGAGACTGATATTCAACAGCCAAATACATTTGAACTTATAAATTTGCTTAACGCCATTGGTTTTTTTAAACAATGCGATTATACCATAATTGAGCTTAGCAATAGTAATATTTCATTTGAGAAAATCATCAAGCAATATAGGTTTTAGATCTCATTTAATTAAATTCAAAGTGTTTGTTATAAATTATTTGGAAAACCATAATCTCTATGGCTCTTATTACTAAACAGACTGGCCTGGTACGGTTTTATATATGAAATTGGGGTTGGCTATTTGGATCCTAGCCAACCAAGACGACGATGCATTTTGCTTCACGCGTCCAAGAAAATTTAACAAATCAAACAGTCTGTTTGTCTTACACAGTTTGTGCAAATATCATCAAGCTTAACATATATAAGACCACTCACAATATCACAAACCCCCACACATATATAATCCCAGGCTTGCATATCCGGTGCAGTGATTATTCGATATAAACTTGCGAGTACATGAACCTACTACTACTAAGCTACTATACTAATCAAGTCAAATTTTCTTCGAGTTGCTACCGTGTAGTCGTGTAGAGGATGTACCTAGCTGGGCAAAGTCGCTGGAGTCTGCTCTGTCTCAGGCTACACCACCGTGGTCGTGTCTTGGCCATCGGGGATACGTCTTCGCCCTGGCCCTGCCTGTGAGGCCGGGTCACGGCGCCTCGATACATCAACGAGGAGGAGATCAGGTCATGGAAGCAAAAAAGGAAGAATTTTCTTCAAGTTGCTACCGTGTAGTCGTGTAGAGGATGTACCTAGCTGGGCAAAGTCGCTGGAGTCTGCTCTGTCACCGATGGGCTGCAGCAGTTCCACGCCCCCTTGTGACGTAAGGCCGCTCATACTCAGTCGATGTCGACCTTGCAAAAGATCGATTATGCATTAGGTGCATCTGTGTTTTGATTGCGCAAACAACAAAATCAGAAGGTTGTTAATTGCCATCTTTCAGAAACAAAACATTTAAGATTATTTGTTTGTTAATTTAATCAGGCTGCATATAACAAGTACAGTTCTGGTAAGAAAATTCAAAACCAGTATAGTACATCTTGACGAACTTAAAATTCAAGAATGCTTCTCTTTACTTACATTACACCACCTTGGATTCAACCAGCGGTCACGTGTGCATATGACGGAATGAAACATGGACTCTCTCAAGAGATAGTAGCCCATCCACTCAGAGATAATGACATCAACTGCAGTTCCAAAAACAATACACACAACAATGTGATCAATACCCAATATACATCATAGCTTCCATATTCTGATTAGACTTGGAAACAAAAAATCCCCTTTCAAGATGAAAGACTTGGCCATTTTATTGTTAATAATATTGTTGGGATATCACTCCACCAGCCAACACCAGTACTTTCAATTGTTTACCATCCACTCGGGAACGAAATAATGGAAGGGGGATTCAAGAAACGAAAAGACTCGCCTTTCTCCGGCAGCACAATGTCCTCCATGGTCCCCTGAATGACCTCGACAATGTCGGCGACCCCGTTGGCGCGGACGAGCTTGCGGGTGTGCTCCACCACGTTGGTGGCCTCGACGGCGTACACCTTCCTGGCGCCGGCCTGAGCGCTCCAGATAGCGAGGATGCCGCTCCCGGTGCCGACATCAAGAACCACCTGACAGATCCACCGAATCAATCAAGCCGGAGCCCTAAATTACAGCAAACCTCGGACCTCCGGTGATTCGCGGGGACGGGGGAGCGGGGAGGGGCCGTTTGTCTCACCTTGCCGCGAAAGTGGTGGGGGTTGCGGAAGACGGTGGAGTGGTAGGCGATGTAGACCACAGGCTGCACCACCGTGACCCGACCTCGTGGTGGTGCTTCTTGCCGGCGATGTAGACCACAGGCCGCACCACCGTGGCCGTGTCTTGGCCGTCGGGGAGCCTTCTTCGCCCTGGCCCTACCTGTGTGGCCGGGTGACGGCGCCTCGATACATCAGCGAGGAGGAGATCAGGCCAGGGAAGCAAAAAAGGAAGAAGTAGAGGAGGAACGGCGTACCAGAGCTTCTGGCGTTGCGGATCGAGGCACCCCGCTTCGGATCCACCTTCGAACTCGCCGTAGACCAGCACCGCCGCGGATCCGAACGGAACGTGACCGGATCCAGCACCCGCGCCTGGGCGATGAAGCTCGATGCGTGCGTCCCCATCAGTCGAGTCGCACACGGCTCGCCGGAGACTGGTGTAGTGGTCGGCGGGCGGAGCGGTTGCGGGCTCGGCGACGCGCGTGGCAATGCGGTGGGGGAGGTGAGAGGGCGAGAGGTGCGAGTGAGTGGAGAGGAGAGGTGAGTTAGCCGCAAGATCTGCCGCGGCATGGGACTGATGCGGCGGTCGGCGGGTAGAGTCGCGCGGCCGCCAGCTCGTGGACGCACGCGACGATGCAGCGGCAGAGGGGAAAGTGGGAGATGAAGTGAGTGAGTGGAGGGGAGAGGAGCGAGTGGTTTGGATAAGGTATGCGGCGGGGGATGGGGAAAGGCGAGCCGCGACGAGTGAGCTGAGAGGCCAACGGGCCAAGTGGGCTGTCGCGCCAGCCCGTGAGGCATTTGTGCTGCGCCTGGCCGTGCCATGTCTGGCCCGTGTAATGCTGGTCGGGCCGTGCCGTGTCGGGCGGGACCATTTGTCCACATATACTGTGGATAATCCCTCAAAAAAATACTGTGCATATAGATATTAAAAGTATACATACCTCAGAGAAACAATAAAAGTGTATAATATTAAACATGGTTCATAAAAGTAAATATTTTTTATACTTATTAAATATACCAAGGGTATCACAAAAAAAATATAAGAGAAAACACAAATATACTTGGTTGAAGAAGGTTTGTTTGCATGTTTTTTTCTTTTGTTGGACAGCTTTCCATAGCCTGCATAAATAATTTAAATAATTTTCAGATGACTACTTACTTATATATGAACATTATAGTTTGTTGTTTTTCCCGAATTTTCATGGGGTAGGACATTTATTTAAACAACATATATTTCTATAATATCAAATAGGTTTTCTTTTTTGCATAGAGAAAAGTTGTGTTAGTTTCACTTTTATTTTTATTATATATTATATATAATTATATGATGCAGTAGGAAATATCATTTATATTTCATCATGGTATAGTTGTTATTAGCGCTGGGATGAATTTTTTTTTGTAATTATTTTTTATACCTCACAAAATAACATATATATTTACAGTATTCATACCTCACAAAATAAACAAATTTGTATATATATATATATATATATATATATATATTAAACATGGTTCATAAAAATAAATATTTTAATGCTTATTACATATACTAAGGGTATCACAAAAAAATCATAGAAAAAACAAATATACTTGGTTAATGTTTGTTTGTTTGTTTTAGTTTTTGTTTGACAATTTTCCATAGCCTATACAATTAATTTAAAATAATTTAAGCAATTTTAGACGCCTACTTACTTATATATGAACATTATAGTTTGTTGTTTTCCCCGAATTGTTGTGTTAGTAAAATGATTTAAGCAGCATATTTTTCTAATATAACCAAATGCTTTTTTATTAGAAAGAAAACAGTTGTGTTAGTTTCACATTTAGTTTTATTATATATTATATATAATTTTATGATGCAGTAAAAATATTAATTATATTTCAGCATAGATATAAATTGATGGGTTCCGGCGTACGCACTGATGCAACTATGACAGACCACACTGAAATACCACAAGAAGAGATGCATATAGCTAACCTTTCTCTGTATGTATCTTATAGATGATAATACGGAAGGGCTATTTTTATATTTTTTTTTCAGAATACAGGAGACATAGATATGGACTTTGGAGATGCACGGAAAGAATCCATTCAGGGTTCAGATGCGATGTCGCTGAAAGGGGACGAAAATTCACAACATAATAATGTCGAAGAGGTTATATCTCATAACAAACCAAAAAAGGATGCTAATTTACATGTTATCCCACAAGGTATTTTTTAATATTATTATCAATCTTATTTTTGTGATATTGCCTTTTGTATTCAACTAATTTGGCTCATTTTGTTTACTAAGCTGGCTCATTTTTTTATGAATTCGACAGACTATGTTTGTACCCCTAGAGATATTACAGTCATCGAATCAATCAAGTTTGCCCCCAAGAATACCCAGTTCGTGGGCATTGGAGATGCCTTATTATCAACCGACGATTTGGAATGCCTTATGAAAGATGATATGTTCTTACATGACGGTGTAAGACCAATTGCACAAACTTTGTAATTAATAATATGAACGATATATAATATCATAAAATATAAATAAAATCTAAATGTTGATTACAGGTAATAAATGCTTACATATATTGCATGCTTGCTCACGACCATCTCCAAGACAGGGCGGGTGAAAAGGTACACATTATTAGTACGTTTGTATATGGCTAGATAAAAGAAGACGGGGAAAGAAACATAGACCCATCAAAATATCGTCACATCGTGCATCATGTTAATACTTATCTACAGCAAGATATGGTTAGTTTTTGTCTCGTTATCCATGCATATAATTATGGATTGTTTTTATTTAATTCATATGTATAATGATTTATTAATATTTATATCTAATTGCGACCGTGACTTGTATGATATTTACACCAGTTATTCATTCCGATTAACATGTCGGGCTACCATTGGTATCTAGTAGTCGCCAATGCCAGAAAACCTGAGATTCAAGTATTGGACTCACTTGGTTCTCGGGTCAAACGCAATGACCTTGCTACTACGGTAACTATCAAATTTTTTGTACTCATCTTAACATATGTTTTGTTTGTCTTGATCCCTAATATTTCTCATACATAAAGTAGTTACTATGACTCGAGAAGCGTCTCAAACTTGTAGAGCATAGTCCGGGGTTTATCAGAGGTCATAAGTGGCCCGATCTCAATGTTACAAAATGGACGATTGTAGAGCAGTTTAATGAGGCAATACAAACCGATGGGTAAGCACTTGTTACAATGGTTTGTTTATTTGATTCATCTGTGTGATATTCTAAAGAATTATTTTATAATATTATAGCGTATTATGTGGATTGTTTATGCTAAATTATATGGAATACTGGACATTACATGGACTGTCAGACCAGTTCACCCAGGTATTTCATTTTTATACATTATCTCGTTATTTTATCTCAAAATATTATATAAATTGTTTTTATATATATTTTGTAGGAGGATATGAAACATTTTCGACAAAAAATAGCTACAATTTTGCTCGATTCAGAGCTGAATAAGCTAGAAGTAGGTCCCATATACCATCAACCTGACGATGAAGAAACTTTAGCTAATTCTGATCTCGAGATCCTGGAGAATCCAGCTGACGTAGTCAAGGACAAACGTCCTGCCCCAATCACTATCATACCCACGGACCAACGTGAATTACTTGCCGGCCTCTGCAACTACATCATGTCGATCGATGATGCCGGGTGTTTGGAGTAAGTATCATGTATCAATATTTAATGTGCGGATGTATATTATTGTTCTTTTACCATCCAATTTATATGAAGGTATGGGTCCGCAGCTCGACACCCGATCCAATGGGCTTAAATCTTAAGAAACTTCAGTGCATACTTAACATGGAGCAGCCTATGGACAATGATTGCTTCAACACCGCCGTGTGTATGCTGGCATGTGACGAGGGAGTATTGTTCACAGACCCTCCTATACACTACATGGATCTATGATTTTGTGTAAGTTATCGTAACTCTTCATTGCATGTGTCATTAGTATCAACATGTTGAAACAATATTTCTTTTTTTACTTAGTCCATGATGCTAGAGTCAACACGAGGTTAGAAGTTTTGCGAGAAGGAAACTATCCAGACATTGGCAACATTATTTGATAGCCGGCCTGGAATGGACAACGACATCTCATCGTGCAACAAGGTAAGTAAAGTATTTTGTACATTGTTATCATGGTTTATTGTTATTTCTAATAGCTCCACTTGTAGATTTATCTTTCCTATGCATCCATCGGCCGATACATCTTGTACGTCATCGACAAAGAGGCACGTCGTGTATATATTATGGATCCTATTCAAACATCACAATCGTCAGAGGATAAAAAATTGAGGTATGCACTGAAATTAAAAAGTTTTGCAAGGGATTTCAAAGAAGCACTCGAAATAAAGCTATCTGGTTGGAATTCTGATATATCCAAATGGCAACGTTTATTTCCGTTTGGTGTTCCAACGAGTATAGACGGGTAATGAATTCATAACAAAAACATTTATTTTTGTTATCACTATATTCTTTATATTATTAATTTAAAGTTTTGTAGGAATGTGTCTGGCTATTTTTTTTTCATTTTATGCTCTGGTGGAACGGTAAAGAATTGGTCAAGCCGGTTTGCGCGGTGAGTATTGTGCGTTACGTGTTTTAAGACCTTCGACGTGAATTTTCATATATTAACTACATGTATTTTTTTGCAGGATGGGTATGAATTGAGGAAGCATTTTTTATTATACTTGCTAAAACTTCGTGGGAATGAAGCTAAAGGAAACTTTTCTAATATTGCGAAAGAATTTCTTAAGCGCATCATCTAGATATTAATAGTTTTGTAATAGATGTTCAGTTGGAACATCGCTCAGTTTGTTACATGGACATGTCGTTAATTTTTTTTTATGTTATCAATTTACATTGCAAAAATGGACTGCGGTTATTAAATAATTGTGTTTGTGTTATATTGTTTGTACGTGTGGAATTTAACATGTAAGTCTTGTAAACTATTTCAAGAGCCTGTAGCAATGCACGGGCACTCTACTAGTATATATTTGGTATTGTAGATGTTGATAAATTTTCCTATAAATTTGGTCAAATTGATGAAATTTGATTTTAAAAAAAATCTACATGCACTACGTTATGACAGAGGGAGTATTGTTTATGGGTGCATACTTTTTGTTTCAGTTGGACTTCTTTCGTGTGAAGGTGTTGCACTTAGACTTTAATCTTCATAGATTAGTATCAAGTTCTCGTAAAGAGTGAATGAGGGAACCCAATGGCCAAATTTTCTGGCTCCGCCCCTATCGGTGATCCACTGGGCTTCATGGCGGTGGAAGAAGGTGGTGGACGGGAAGGGAATCCACCTGGGTGGCTCGGGGAAGTGCTCCGGCTCCGTGCGCGGGTGTGCGGGGTTTGCCCACCGCGGCCCCACGAAGACCAACAAGGCCGCCTGGAAGATGAGGAACGTCGCGGATGCCACCTTGAGCTGGCCGGCGATGGGCAGTACCCAGTGGTGGCAGAAGTCGTGGATGATCCAGTCGGGCCTCCTTCCGGCGGCGAGGAATGCCGCGAGTGGGTCGGCGAGGCCGTCCATGGCCTGCTTGAGGAGCCCGACCTTGTCGGGCGGCAGGTCAGATGTGGCCTCGGCGCCCTCCGGCAGTCCCTCCACGGCTGGTAGCGGCAGCGGCACGAACCGGAGGCGGGAGGACAGGCCGGCCGGCACGGGCGGGAGCCTGGCGAGATTCCAGGGCGTGGACACGAAGGCCACGGTGTGGCCCCTGGCCGCGAGGCGCTTGGAGAGCTCCAGGAAGGGGATCATGTGGCCGAACGCCAGCCACCGGAACACCACCACCTCCAGCCCGCCGGCGCCGGCAGCCGCTGCTTCCATTGCGATCTGCTCGCAGCGGATTAGATGGAGCAAAGTAAAGCAGGGAGAGGCTTGGTCCTTGGTGTTGGCCGTACGTGTTGCTGTGTAGGCAGTGGGCACGGCCAGCTAACTAAATAATGGAGCTGCTGGGCTACGCACGACCACAAGTAAACGTCCAGGGACCAGGGCTGTAAATTGTTTTGGTGTTCGTCCAGGGCAGTGGGCACGTTAGAGCATATCTAGCAGACCCGTACAATGCCGACCCGCAAACTGCGTTTATGGTTCGCTGTAGATGAGATTTGCGGATCGATTTCATGCGCTGTAGATCAGACCTCATATATAAAACTATAAAATTTTAAAAAGGCATTCACAGGAGAAACTTACAACGACATTGATCATACATTAGTCATCTACATACTACATTGATCATACTAGTGGGGGAATCTGCAGGTCTGAGCCTAGCTACAAAAATCGACGAGCTCGCGGCGGCGGCGACGCGGCGGAGGAGCCGGAGGAGCTCAGTCCTCGTTGGACGAGTCGAGGTCGATGAAGAACTTGGCTTGCTCCGCCTTCATGAAGTGCAGGTCCGCCTCCTTGGACGTGTGCGCCTGCGATGCCGCGCCGCCCGTCTGGAGGAACATCTGCTCGTAGTTGAGCTCGCAGCGGCGGCGCGCTTCGGCCTCCTCCTACTCCCTCGCCGACCACTCCATGACGACGCGCTCTAGGTGCTCCTCCTGCCCCGGGGGAGGGGGGGAGGTAGTCCTCGGGGCCGATCACTCCTCGACGCGGCGGCACGGCGGCCTCGAGCTTGACGGCGAGCTGCCCGAGCTCCTCTGGCTCTCTCTTCACCGGAGTGAGCCGCGAGCTCGAGGCGCCCGCGGACGAGCTCCCCACGGCAGAGGACCCGGAGGAGGCATAGCGGCGGCGGGCGAGCTCGCGCTCGAACTCGACCAGCTCGCGACGTTCGAACGCCGGCGGCGGCCGGCTACCGCGGTTGAGCCACCTCCGCGCGCCCCGTTTGCGTGCGGCGTCGGATCTGGCGCAGCGGCGGCGCTCCGCGTCATCCCCAGAGCTCCCGTAACCATCCATGGCTTTTTGAGGCTCGCTGGCGGCGAGAAATTGGGTGGAGGAGGAGGGGAATCACGGCGGAGCGGCGGTGGAGGCAGATAGGGTTTGTCCCGTATCCGAGCGGTGAAACCGCATATATAGCGGTGGGGAGAGAGTTTTTGCGGCTGCGGTAAAAAATTTACGGGCCAGGCCGTGAATACGATGTCTATTCTGGCCAGAAAAGCGGGTCGAACCCGTATACTCGCCGGAATTATACGGTCTCGGCCCTTTTATGGGTCTGCTAGAGATGCTCTCACCTAGTTAGAAAGAGTCCATAGAACACTTGTTCTTTGGATGTGTAGTTGCAAAACAGATTTGGTGCTCTGTTTCAGAGTTCTTCTCCTGTGACCTAGGTGTAGATTTTTTTCTCTAATGCCAAGTTCTGGCAGCTATCAGAAACATACTGCTTTAAATTATATATGTGCATGTGTGTTATGAGCCATGTGGAAACATAGAAACTCCCATGTCTTTTAATAATACTGTGTGGATTGATTTGAAACAGATATGGTGGCCGATCCTAGGGACAATAAGAAACTAGATGATACTCTTCAAGGATGCTGCCCTGTTGAGAATGAGGTATTTTAACATGCTCCTTCTTACCTCCTCTTTTCACATGAGAGATAAGACCGTAACAGTATTAATAGATCTGAGATGTTGATTGCATTAAGTAGTGGGTCTGATTAACTCTTACCTTCTTATCTTTCATGTGAAAAGTAAGGATAAGAGGGACCATGTTAAAATTGCTTGTTGAGAAGAGAGAAACCCTGAAATGAATATTGGCCGTTTATTCCTGAAGATCTAACGTCCCAAAGAGATGTAGACTGCTTGAATTGGGTTAGCAGTACAGCGTGCACTGCTTGTTTAACGCGAACAGTATACGAGATCCAAGGGCAATTTGGGAGCATATTTTCAGCTCGTCGGATGGATTATTGCGACCCACTCGTTCTCCCTCTAATTCTGTTCCGCCGTCGCGCGCATGCATCTCCGCGGGGCCATCTCCCGTCCCTTCCTCGATCAACCCGTGCTCGTCGACCAGACGCTCGGTGGCTTGGAGCAGGTCTCACCTGACGTCTCCTACCCGTCCTCCTCTTCCTCGCCTGGCCGTATGTGAGGAGAGCTGGCTTAGGCTGCCCATCGTGGCCTGATTCATGGCGGTGGCGGCAAAAACACCGGACGCCGCTGAAGAGCTTGCCGTCGTCGAAAAGAAGGCCATACAGAAATACATCATTCCCCGCCTCGACTCCCAGGCAGCAGTATGTAGGCGACAGGTGCTCACGGATAGTTTAGTATTCACCTTCGTAGAGTTGTCCATGTCCAACGCAAATTCAGGTTTTAAGTTGTAAAGTATATTAGTTCAGTCTGTTGGCAATCGAGTGATGCTCGGTTATTTCCTAGGGGCGGCAGTTAGCACCTGCAAGAAAAATTTATGATGCAATCATACCACATATACGGATATACCCAATCATGGATAACTGAACTTCTAATCCATAAGAAGGCAGCGGATGTTCGAGGCCTGCCGCAAGGTCACCGATGTGCGAGCCTGCAAGGTCTACAAGAGGAGCATGGCGATTGGACAGAGCCAACTTAACGCAGTGGCAGCGGCGGCCGCGGCAAGGGGGGCCGAGGGGAGTTGGACGGCCGGCTGGGCGTGTGGGGACAACGCATTGGGATTGAGGTGAAGCGCGGCTGCTTGGGGCCGTGCCGTGAGGTGAGATTGCTAGGCGGCGGCGTTTTCTCTTGATAGATACAAACGAAGAGATTAGATATATACTGCTCCAAAAAGGTGCGACGGCACCCGGGTGTCCCGGCACCCTATTATCTTGTCCGTCCAGCTGCGTTACGATTCGCATCAGCCACTGTGCAGCTGCAGTCGTTTGCAGGTTTAGCGTGATTAGTCTGGCCTTTTTAAGGCGAGCAACAGCGACGGGAGGGAGGGAGTAGCATGCGGCTTGGCAGGAGTAGGCCTGGCAGGGGGTCTACAATATTCAGGCCATGGTTGAATAGGTGACAGCGGTGCTACAGCAGCACTGATAGGTGACAACCACTAGTACTGTAGTGTGTAGGTATGCCTGTGGTCTGACGGATTTAGCTGTGCATGCGGCATACTGTGGCGTGTAGGTATGCATGTAGTATTATTTAGCTTCATCAGAAAAACTCGTGGCCCCATCTTCTAGCTAGGTCACTGTTTTGCGACTGGGCGAGTCAAAGCGGTGCTCGACGTCGCATTATTTCCAAGCCAAAAGTTACCGTTTTACCTGTATGCCTTGAACTGTGGATTTTTTTATCCGGTGCCCATCTATCGTTGTGGTTATTTGTTCCCTGCATGCAAAATACGGAGGGCAAAGGCTCAGTATGGCAGGGTGCGGCCAATGCATGCAGATGGATGCATGGTTATACGATGCATGGCACCTCGCTGCTCGCTCCAGCAGACCGACTGGTCGTCTTCATCTTTTTTCCAGTAGATGGAATCCTGCCAAGAGGGGCTGGGCTAGACTAGACCCGGGTCAGTTTGTGAAATTAAGCAGGCATTTTTAAATTCACAAAAGGCCCTGCTGGCATGGTGTTGCATGCAGAGCTAGGATTGGCAGGAGGTCACGCGGGTCTTGAGCTAAGTGTAGCGATGTGATAACACGGTACTAGTGGTCTGATTGCCATTTTAGGGGCTGTTTGGTTCATGACTAACTTTGCCAAAGGTTGCCACATCTAAGGTTAGATAAATTTGACTAACTTAGGTGAGTGTTTGGTTCAAGCCACACCTTAGGTAAGCCACACTTGAGCTCCACATGGCATACATAAAAAAGTGGCAAGATTCCCTTAGGCTTGCCAACTTGTGGCTCTCATTTTGATGAACTAAGCTTAGGCAAGGTTGGCAAAAATATGTGGCAAAATATGGCAATGCTAGGCGTAGAACCAAACAGCCCCGGGTTGAATAGCGTGGTCAAGCCAATGCGTGTCCCTTTGGGGTTCACATCAGTGTCAGCTCCCGTTTCATCCAAGGCACTGTGCAGTCTGCGCGTATGGCTCTTTCTCTTTGTCTTTTCTGTGCTCGTGTTTTTTTTCCCAGCATGTTAGGTCATCGCGCATGGCCTCATCTTGACATGCTCCATGGAATGCTCAAGTATACTCGTTTTCAGCATGTTTTTTTTATTTTGATGGTCGCAACATTGCATCTTCAAGGTTGATTGATGGTTTTAGTGGAACACAGGCAAATATAGTAGATCAAACATGAATTTTGAGTACGGTTTGCTTCAAGCAAACTGTTATATGCTAGGCTCATCAAGTTTAACCTGAGTATTCCGCGTGTGCAACTGTTTTGCACCCGTTGTATTTGAACGTAGAGCCTATCACACCCGATCATCACGTGGTGTCTCAGCACGAAGAACTTTCGCAACGGTGCATACTCAGGGAGAACACTTATACTTTGATAATTTAGTGAAGGATCATCTTATAATGCTACCGTCAAACAAAGCAAGATAAGATGCATAAAGGATTAACATCAAATGCAATCAATATAAGTGATATGATATGGCCATCATCATCTTGTGCTAGTGATCTCCTTCTCCGAAGCACCGTGCTTGTGATCTCCATCTCCGAAGCACCGTCATGATCACCATCGTCACCGGCGCGACACCTTGATCTCCATCGTAGCATCGTTGTCGTCTCACCAACTTATTGCTTTTACAACTATCGTTACCGCTTACATGGCGATTGCATCTCATACAATAAAGCGACAACCATATGGCTCCTGCCAGTTGCCGATAACTCGGTTACAAAACATGATCATCTTATACAACACATTATATCACATCATGTCTTGACCATATCACATCACAACATGCCCTGCAAAAACAAGTTAGACGTCCTCTACTTTGTTGTTGCATATTTTACGTGGCTGCTACGGGCTTAGCAAGAACCGTTCTTACCTACGCATCAAAACCACAACGATAGTTTGTCAAGTTGGTGCTGTTTTAACCTTCGCAAGGACCGGGCGTAGCCACACTCGGTTCAACTAAAGTGAGAGAGACAGACACCCGCCGGTCACCTTTAAGCAACGAGTGCTCGCAACGGTGAAACCAGTCTCGCGTAAGCGTACGCGTAATGTCGGTCCGGGCCGCTTCATCTCACAATACCGCTGAACCAAAGTATGACATGCTGGTAAGCAGTATGACTTATATCGCCCACAACTCACTTGTGTTCTACTCGTGCATAGCATCAACGCATAAAACCAGGCTCGGATGCCACTCTTGGGGAACTTAGTAATTTCAAAAAAATTCCTACGCACACGCAAGATCATGGTGATGCATAGCAACGACAGGGGAGAGTGTTGTCCACGTACCCTCGTAGACCGACAGCGGAAGCGTTATCACAACGCGGTTGATGTAGTCGTACGTCTTCACGATCCGACCGATCAAGTACCGAACGTACGGCACCTCCGAGTTCTACACACGTTCAGCTCGATGACATCCCTCGAACTCCGATCCAGCCGAGTGTTGAGGGAGAGTTTCGTCAGCACGACGGCGTGGTGACGATGATGATGTTCCACCGACGCAGGGCTTCGCCTAAGCTCCGCAACGGTATTATCGAGGTGTAATATGGTGGAGGGGGGCACCGCACACGGCTAAGAGATCTCAAGGATCAATTGTTGTGTCCATGGGGTGCCCTTTGCCCCCGTATATAAAGGAGCAAGGGAGAAGGAGGCCGGCCCTAGGAGGGGGCGCACCAAGTGTGGAGTCCTACTAGGACTCCCTAGTCCTAGTAGGATTCCACCTCCCATATGGAATAGGAAAAGAGGAAGGGAAAAAGAGAAGGAAGGAAGGGGGCGCCCCCCTTCCCTAGTCCAATTCGGACCAGACCAAGGGGAGGGGTGCGGCCACCCTTGAGGCCCTTTTCCTTCTTTCCCGTATGGCCCAATAAGGCCCAATACGTATTCCCGTAACTCTCCGATACTCCGAAAAATACCAGAATCACTCAGAACCTTTCCGAAGTTCGAATATAGTCGTCCAATATATCGATCTTTACGTCTCGACCATTTCGAGACTCCTCGTCATGTCCCCGATCTCATCCGGGACTCCGAACTCCTTCGGTACATCAAAACTCAATAAAACTGTCATCGTAACGTTAAGCGTGCGGACCCTACGGGTTCGAGAACTATGTAGACATGACCGAGACACGTCTCCGGTCAATAACCAATAGCGGGACCTGGATGCCCATATTGGCTCCCACATATTCTACGAAGATCTTTATCGGTCAGACCGCATAACAACATACGTTGTTTCCTTTGTCACCGGTATGTTACTTGCCCGAGATTTGATCGTCGGTATCTCGATACCTAGTTCAATCTCGTTACCGGCAAGTCTCTTTACTCGTTCCGTAACACATCATCCCGCAACTAACTCATTAGTCACAATGCTTGCAAGGCTTATAGTGATGTGCATTACCGAGTGGGCCCAGAGATACCTCTCCGACAATTGGAGTGACAAATCCTAATCTCGAAATACGCCAACCCAACAAGTACCTTTGGAGACACCTGTAGAGCACCTTTATAATCACCCATTTACGTTGTGACGTTTGGTAGCACAAAAAGTGTTCCTCCGGTAAACGGGAGTTGCATAATCTCATAGTCATAGGAACATGTATAAGTCATGAAGAAAGCAATAGCAACATACTAAACGATCGGGTGCTAAGCTAACGGAATGGGTCAAGTCAATCACGTCATTCTCCTAATGAGGTGATCCCGTTAATCAAATGACAACTCATGTCTATGGCTAGGAAACATAACCATCTTTGATTAACGAGCTAGTCAAGTAGAGGCATACTAGTGACACTCTGTTTGTCTATGTATTCACACATGTATTACGTTTCCGGTTAATACAATTCTAGCATGAATAATAAACATTTATCATGATATAAGGAAATATATAATACTTTATTATTGCCTCTAGGGCATATTTCCTTCAGTCTCCCACTTGCACTAGAGTCAATAATCTAGTTCACATCGCCATGTGATTTAACATCAATAATTCACATCACCATGTGATTAACACCCATAGTTCACATTTCTATGTGACCAACACTCAAAGGGTTTACTAGAGTCAATAATCTAGTTCACATCGCTATGTGATTAACACCCAAAGAGTACTAAGGTGTGATCATGTTTTGATTGTGAGATAATTTTAGTCAACGGGTCTGTCACATTCAGATCCGTAAGTATTTTGCAAATTTCTATGTCTACAATGCTCTGCACGGAGCTACTCTAGCTAATTGCTCCCACTTTCAATATGTATCTAGACCGAGACTTAGAGTCATCTAGATTTAGTGTCAAAACTTGCATCGACGTAACCCTTTACGACGAACCTTTTGTCACTTCCATAATCGAGAAACATATCCTTATTCCACTAAGGATAATTTTGACCGTTGTCCAGTGATCTACTCCTAGATCACTATTGTACTCCCTTGCCAAAATCAGTGTAGGGTATACAATAGATCTGGTACACAGCATGCATACTTTATAGAACCTATGGCCAAGGCATAGGGAATGACTTTCATTCTCTTTCTATCTTCTGTCGTGGTCGGGCTTTGAGTCTTACTCAATTTCACACCTTGTAACACAGGCAAGAACTCTTTCTTTGACTGTTCTATTTTGAACTACTTCAAAATCTTGTTAAGGTATGTACTCATTGAAAAAACTTGTCAAGCGTCTTGATATATCTCTATAGATCTTGATGCTCAATATGTAAGCAGCTTCACCGAGGCCTATCTTTGAAAAACATCTTTCAAACACCCCTTTATGCTTTGCAGAATAATTCTACATTATTTCCGATCAACAATATGTCATTCACATATACTTATCAGAAATGCTGTAGTGCTCCCACTCACTTTCTTGTAAATACAGGCTTCACCGCAAGTCTGTATAACACTATATTCTTTGATCAACTTATCAAAGTGTATATTCCAACTCCGAGATGCTTGCACCAGTCCATAGATGGATCGCCGGAGCTTGCATATTTTGTTAGCACCTTTAGGATTGACAAAACCTTCTGGTTGCATCATATACAACTCTTCTTTAATAAATCCATTAAGGAATGTAGTTTTGTTTATCCATTTGCCATATTTCATAAAATGCGGCAATTGCTAACATGATTCAGACAGACTTAAGCATAGATACGAGTGAGAAACTCTCATCGTAGTCAACATCTTGAACTTGTTGAAAATCTTTTTTGCGACAATTCTAGCTTTGTAGATAGTGACACTACTATCAGCGTCCGTCTTCCTCTTGAAGATCCATTTATTCTCAATGACTCGCCGATCATTGGGCAAGTCAATCAAAGTCCATACTTTGTTCTTGTACATGGATCTCATCTCAGATTTCATGGCCTCAAGCCATTTTGCGGAATCTGGGCTCATCATCGCTTCCTCATAGTTCGTAGGTTCGTCATGGTCAAATAACATGACCTCCAAAACAGGATTACCATACCACTCTGGTGTGGATCTCACTCTGGTTTACCTACGAGGTTTGGTAGTAACTTGATCTGAAGTTTACATGATCATCATCATTAACTTCCTCACTAATTGGTGTAGGAGTCACAGGAACAGATTTCTGTGATAAACTACTTTCCAATAAGGGAGCAGGTACAGTTACCTCATCAAGTTCTACTTTCCTCCCACTCACTTCTTTCGAGAGAAACTCCTTCTCTAGAAAGGATCCATACTTAGCAACGAATGTCTTGCCTTCGGATCTGTGATAGAAGGTGTACCCAACTGTCTCCTTTGGGTATCCTATGAAGACACATTTCTCCGATTTGGGTTTGAGCTTATCAGGATGAAACTTTTTCACATAAGCATCGCAACCCTAAACTTTTAAGAAACGACAACTTTGGTTTCTTGCCAAACCTTAGTTCATAAGGCGTCGTCTCAACGGATTTTGATGGTGCCCTATTTAACGTGAATGTAGCTGTCTCTAATGCATAACCCCAAAACGATAGTGGTAAATTGGTAAGAGACATAATAGATTGCACTATATCCAATAAAGTACGGTTATGACGTTCGGACACACCATTATGCTGTGGTGTTCCAGGTGACGTGAGTAGTGAAACTATTTCACATTGTTTTAACTGAAGGCCAAACTCGTAACTCAAATACTCTTCTCCACGATCAGATCGTAGAAACTTTATTTTCTTGTTACGATGATTTTCCGCTTCACTCTGAATGAACTTTTCAAATGTTTCAGACTTCTGTTTCCTTAAGTAGATATACCCATATCTGCTCAAATCATCTGTGAAGGTCAGAAAATAATGATACCTGCTACGAGCCTCAATTTTCATCGGATCACATACATCTATATGTATGATTTCCAACAAATCTGTTGCTCTCTCCATAGTTCCGGAGAACGGCGTTTTAGTCATCTTGCCCATGAGGCACGGTTCGCAAGCATCAAGTGATTCATAATCAAGTGATTCCGAAATCCCATCAGTATGGAGTTTCTTCATGCGCTTTACACCAATATGACCTAAACGGCAGTGCCACAAATAAGTTACACTATCATTATTAACTTTGCATCTTTTGGCTTCATTATTATGAATATGTGTATCACTACGATCGAGATCCAACAAACCATTTTCGTTGGTGTGTATGACCATAGAAGGTTTTTATTCATGTAAACAGAACAACAATTGTTCTCTAACTTAAATGAATAACCATATTGCAAAAAAACATGATCAAATCACATTCATGCTCAATGCAAACACCAAATAACACTTATTTAGTTTCAACACTAATCCCGAAAGTACAGGGAGTGTGCGATGATGATCATATCAATCTTGGAACTACTTCCAACATACATCGTCACCTCGCCTTTTACTAGTCTCTGTTTATTCTGCAACTCCCGTTTCGAGTTACTACTCTTAGCAACTGAACCAGTATCAAATACCGAGGGGTTGCTATAAACACTAGTAAAGTACACATCAATAACATGTATATCCAATATACCTTTGTTCACTTTGCCATCCTTCTTATCCACCAAATACTTGGGGTAGTTCCGCTTCCAGTGACCAGTTCCTTTGCAGTAGAAGCACTTAGTCTCAGGCTCAGGACCAGACTTAGGCTTCTTCACTTGAGCAGCAACTTGCTTGCCGTTCTTCTTGAAGTTCCCCTTCTTCCCTTTGCCCTTTTCTAGAAACTAGTGGTCTCGTCAACCATCAGCACTTGATGTTTTTCTTGATTTCTACCTTCGTCGATTTCAGCATCGCGAAGAGCTCGGGAATTACTTTCGTCATCCCTTGCAAACTATAGTTCATCACGAAGTTCTACCAACTTGGTGATGGTGACTAGAGAATTCTGTCAATCACTATTTTATCTGGAAGATTAACTCCCACTTGATTCAAGCGATTGTAGTACCCAGACAATCTGAGCACATGCTCACTAGTTGAGCGATTCTCCTCCGTCTTTTAGCTATAGAACTTGTTGGAGACTTCATATCTCTCAACTCGGGTATTTGCTTGAAATATTAACTTGAACTCCTGGAACATCTTATATGTTCCATGACGTTCAAAACATCTTAGAAGTCCCGATTCTAAGCTGTTTAAGCATGATGCACTAAACTATCAAGTAGTCATCATATTGAGCTAGCCAAACGTTCATAACGTCTGCATCTGCTCCTGCAATAGGTCTGTCACCTAGCGGTGCATCAAGGACATAATTTTTCTGTGCAGCAATGAGGATAATCCTCAGATCACGGATCCAATCCGCATCTTTGCTACTAACATCTTTCAACATAATTTTTCTCTAGGAACATATCAAAAATAAACAGGGAAGCAACAACGCGAGCTATTGATCTACAACATAATTTGCAAAATACTATCAGGACTAAGTTCATGATAAATTTAAGTTCAAGTAATCATATTACTTAAGAACTCCCACTTAGATAGACATCCCTCTAATCCTCTAAGTGATCACGTGATCCATATCAACTAAACCATGTCCGATCATCACGTGAGATGGAGTAGTTTCAATGGTGAACATCACTATGTTGATCATATCTACTATATGATTCACGCTCGACCTTTCGGTCTCCGTGTTCCGAGGCCATATCTGTTATATGCTAGGCTCGTCAAGTTTAACCTGACTATTCCGCGTGTGCAACTGTTTTGCACCCGTTGTATTTGAACGTAGAGCCTATCACACCCGATCATCACGTGGTGTCTCAGCACGAAGAACTTTCGCAACGGTGCATACTCAGGGAGAACACTTATACTTTGATAATTTAGTGAAGGATCATCTTATAATGCTACCGTCAAACAAAGCAAGATAAGATGCATAAAGGATTAACATCAAATGCAATCAATATAAGTGATATGATATGGCCATCATCATCTTGTGCTTGTGATCTCCATCTCCGAAGCACCGTGCTTGTGATCTCCATCTCCGAAGCACCGTCATGATCACCATCGTCACCGGCGCGACACCTTGATCTCCATCGTAGCATCGTTGTCGTCTCGCCAACTTATTGCTTTTACGACTATCGCTACCGCTTAGTGATAAAGTAAAACTATTACATGGCGATTGCATCTCATACAATAAAGCGACAACCATATGGCTCCTGCCAGTTGCCGATAACTCGGTTACAAAACATGATCATCTTATACAACACATTATATCACATCATGTCTTGACCATATCACATCACAACATGCCCTGCAAAAACAAGTTAGACGTCCTCTACTTTGTTGTTGCATATTTTACGTGGCTGCTACGGGCTTAGCAAGAACCGTTCTTACCTACGCATCAAAACCACAACGATAGTTTGTCAAGTTGGTGCTGTTTTAACCTTCGCAAGGACCGGGCGTAGCCACACTCGGTTCAACTAAAGTGAGAGAGACAGACACCCGCCGGTCACCTTTAAGCAACGAGTGCTCGCAACGGTGAAACCAGTCTCGCGTAAGCGTACGCGTAATGTCGGTCCGGGCCGCTTCATCTCACAATACCGCTGAACCAAAGTATGACATGCTGGTAAGTAGTATGACTTATATCGCCCACAACTCACTTGTGTTCTACTCGTGCATAGCATCAACGCATAAAACCAGGCTTGGATGCCACTGTTGGGGAACTTAGTAATTTCAAAAAAAATCCTACGCACACGCAAGATCATGGTGATGCATAGCAACGAGAGGGGAGAGTGTTGTCCACGTATCCTCGTAGACCGACAGCGGAAGCGTTATCACAACGCGGTTGATGTAGTCGTACGTCTTCACGATTCGACCGATCAAGTACCGAACGTACGGCACCTCCGAGTTCTACACACGTTCAGCTCGATGACATCCCTCGAACTCCGATCCAGCCGAGTGTTGAGGGAGAGTTTCGTCAGCACGACGGCGTGGTGACGATGATGATGTTCCACCGACGCAGGGCTTCGCCTAAGCTCCGCAACGGTATTATCGAGGTGTAATATGGTGGAGGGGGGCACCGCACACGGCTAAGAGATCTCAAGGATCAATTGTTGTGTCCATGGGGTGCCCCCTGCCCCCGTATATAAAGGAGCAAGGGAGGAGGAGGCCGGCCCTAGGAGGGGGCGCACCAAGTGTGGAGTCCTACTAGGACTCCCTAGTCCTAGTAGGATTCCACCTCCCATATGGAATAGGAAAAGAGGAAGGGAAACAGAGAAGGAAGGAAGGGGCGGCCCCCTTCCCTAGTCCAATTCGGACCAGACCAAGGGGAGGGGTGCGGCCACCCTTGAGGCCCTTTTCCTTCTTTCCCGTATGGCCCAATAAGGCCCAATACGTATTCCCGTAACTCTCCGGTACTCCGAAAAATACCCGAATCACTCGGAACCTTTCCGAAGTCCGAATATAGTCGTCCAATATATCGATCTTTACGCCTCGACCATTTCGAGACTCCTCGTCATGTCCCCGATCTCATCCGGGACTCCGAACTCCTTCGGTACATCAAAACTCAATAAAACTGTCATCGTAACGTTAAGCGTGCGGACCCTACGGGTTCGAGAACTATGTAGACATGACCGAGACACGTCTCCGGTCAATAACCAATAGCGGGACCTGAATGCCCATATTGGCTCCCACATATTCTACGAAGATCTTTATCGGTCAGACCGCATAACAACATACGTTGTTCCCTTTGTCACCGGTATGTTAGTTGCCCGAGATTTGATCGTCGGTATCTCGATACCTAGTTCAATCTCGTTACCGGCAAGTCTCTTTACTCGTTCCGTAACACATCATCCCGCAACTAACTCATTAGTCACAATGCTTGCAAGGCTTATAGTGATGTGCATTACCGAGTGGGCCCAGAGATACCTCTCCGACAATTGGAGTGACAAATCCTAATCTCGAAATACGCCAACCCAACAAGTACCTTTGGAGACACCTGTAGAGCACCTTTATAATCACCCATTTACGTTGTGACGTTTGGTAGCACACAAAGTGTTCCTTCGGTAAACGGGAGTTGCATAATCTCATAGTCATAGGAACATGTATAAGTCATGAAGAAAGCAATAGCAACATACTAAACGATCGAGTGCTAAGCTAACGGAATGGGTCATGTCAATCACGTCATTCTCCTAATGAGGTGATCCCGTTAATCAAATGACAACTCATGTCTATGGTTAGGAAACATAACCATCTTTGATTAATGAGCTAGTCAAGTAGAGGCATACTAGTGACACTCTGTTTGTCTATGTATTCACACATGTATTATGTTTCCGGTTAATACAATTCTAGCATGAATAATAAACATTTATCATGATATAAGGAAATATATAATACTTTATTATTGCCTCAGGGCATATTTCCTTCATGTAATGGGGCGACTTAAACGGACACGGATTTTGTCCGCTTTTTATCCGTTTGGGTCGCCCGTCCACCTAGCGGATATGTGGCGAACGCACGCGGACGGTGACTGCTCCCAACACACAGACGCAAAAGCGGACAGGCGCACAGCAGCACCAGGGCAAGGAACTCCTCTGCAGCAGCCCCATCTCCTCTTCCTCGGCGGTGCTGGCGCCGGTGCCGGCGGGAACCTCCTCGCATCCCTCCTCTACTCTTCCTCGCCGGCAGGCACCTCTGCTCCCAGTCGCGTCGCCCTCCCCTCCTTCTCGCCGGCGGGCACCTCCTCGTGCCGCCCCTCTGCTCCTCCTCATGCCGCCCCTCTGCCCCACTGCTTCCAGCCGCGACGCCCCTCCGCTCCTCCCCGCCGGCGGGCACCCCTCGCGCCCTCCGACCCCCGTCGCGCCCCTTCCGGATCAAGGGCGCCGCCGTGCAGGCCGGGGCTCTGGAGGTCACCCGCCGAGCGCTTCTTCCTCTGGATCGGCGGAGGGCACCTCTTGCGTCGCCCCTCCGCTCCTCGTCGGCGGGGACCCCATCGCGCCCTCCGCCCCGTCGCGCCGCCACTACTCCGCCCTCGC